>NC_056618.1:25846912-26146912 GCF_018340385.1 Cyprinus carpio
ACTTCTGTGTGCACTCACTATGGATTTGTTAAATGCAGAGCACGAATTGTTCCTTTGTCCAGATAGTAATAGCCACTCCAGGACACCTTCTAAGGCTGTACAGCTGGATAATGTCAGGGCCGTTGTGGTTGATGAGGTATTAATTGATTGTTATTTATTTATTGTGTTTATTTATTGTGTTTTATTTACTATATTTTATGTAGTTTATTTATTTATTTATTGTGTAATTTATTTATTGTAGTTTATTTATGTATGTATGTATTTATTTACATTTTATTAACTGTTTGTTTATTGTTTTATTATTGTGTTTTATTTACTTTATTTTATGTACGGTTTGATTTATTTATTTATGTTATATTCATTGTTTTATTTATTTATTTATTTAATTATATTTTATGTGTATTTATTTATTTGTTTCATTTACTATATGTTATGCATTGTTTTATTCACAGTTATTAATTAATTAATTAATGAATTAATTAGTTTTTATTGTTATTTTCATTCATTCATTCTTTCATGTATTTATTATGTTTTATTTATTTGTTGTTTTATTTACGTGTTTATTGATTAATACATTTATTTATTTATCATTCTTTTATGTTTTATTTATTATTTATAGATACTTGAGGTTTTGGAGCAGGTCCCTGAAGAGCATCAGACGCTGCTGACGTCAGCCACCATTCCCACAGGAACAGAGCAGCTAGCGGCCTGTCTCACCCGTGACCCCGTGAGCATTACCATCGGTCAGAAGAACCAACCCTGCGCCAGCGTCCGTCAGATAGTCCTCTGGGTGGAGGAGCCATCAAAGAAAAAGAAGCTTTCTGAGATCTTAAATGTAAGTATACTGTAGAAACCATATTCAAAAATGGACTCAATTTACTTGAAAACATTAATTTGATTTAAAAACAATCTAATATAAATACAAAACAAAATGAAGTTAAACTAAAAACATATAGATTAATCAAAGAAATGCTTTCAAAAAAAGCTTCGCTCCAACTTTGTTGACAGAAATGCAGCTAGAGTGGAAGTCTATAGGGCACTCTTTGCCCTCCTCTCCAGAGGAAATGGATGGGTCCTTAATTTGCTTTGCTTCAGGAAAACTAGCAACGGCTCTTACCAGAACAGGAAATGGAGCATTTATAGCTAAAACACAAGCTGTGGAAATAAAAATAAATATTAAATTCTAATAATGTATATATAATATTATTTTATAATATACTGTATACTAATACTAATAACCAATAAATATTAAACAAAACGATTAAATAAATACAATTCTTTACTAATAATAAATATAATATTCAAAAGAAAAACGATTTTAATTTAATACAATTAATATTCTGTTTAATATTATATTGAATCATTTCGAATAGTTCTTCATTAATATTCTGTTTAATAATTTAGAACATTTGCCCATTAATATGAAATAACATAATTGATAAATATAAAGTCATACATTTGAATAAAAAATAAATATTTATTATTATTAAAACTACAATCAAAAAAATATAATAAATAAAATTAAAAAAAAAAACTAAAAACTTTAATAAAAATTGTCAAAAAAAAATACCAAAAAATAATATATAAGAATAATTTGACCATTATAAATAATTAATAAATAAAATTAACAATAAAAATTATTAATACAACAAATAAAAAAAAAAAAAAAAAAAACAAAAAAATAAAAATTTATTTTCATTTATACTTAATTTATATAATATTTTTGGATTTGTTTTCATTACGATATGATCTCCATCATGTGCTCAGGACAGAAAGCTCTACCAGCCACCGGTGGTTGTGTTTGTGGACTGTAAGCTTGGGGCTGATTTGTTGTGTGAAGCTGTGCAAAAGGTCATGGGATTAAACACAGTCGCTATTCACTCCGACAAGATGCAGTGGGAACGCAACAAAATTGTAAAGGTAATGAAAAAACTCTTAATATGATTATATTATGTTTGTTGGTATAAATGTATACATATTAAATAAACCTAATATTGTCTGTGTTTTTAGGGTCTACTCGAGGGCCAGTTTGAGGTGGTGGTCAGCACTGGGATTCTCGGTAGAGGACTGGACCTGGTCAATGTTAAGCTCGTAGTGAACTTTGACATGCCAGCTAACATGGATGAATATGTCCATCAGGTATGGCGTATTTCAGAAATAAACGTCCACACCGAAGCATCTGACAACAACAAGCGGCTGAATCTGGACAACATAAACAGTTAGAGACCTTTCAGATCGGTCGAGCAGGTCGACTGGGCCACAGAGGCACCGCCATCACCTTCATGAATAACAACAACAAGCGGCTGTTTCTGGACATCGTGAACAGAGTGAAACCCACGGGCTCCATCCTGCCGCCACAGCTCCTCAACTCCCCACATCTGCACGAACAGCAGAGGAGAGCCAAACAGAGGAGCAGCCGGGCAGAGGACGTCCTCGTATCCAAGAGCAACCTCATCGACATCATCAGGAAGCATGACAAAAGATCTGCCAAGAAATAACAAGCAAAGGTTTTTATTGGGAAATGTTTTGCTGCTGCTTTTGTAATTTGTATTTTCAATAAATGCTACAAGTGAATGAAGAAAACGTCCCTTCTGACTGTCTCCAGTAGAATTACACACACAATAATAATAGTAGAAATGTTAATGGAAAAGTGAATAAAAATACTAGGATAAAAAGCTGTTAATTGCTTGCTGTACCTAATACATTTATGTTATTTTATAGGACAATACATGTACTTTTACTGTGTTGTAAAATGTTTGAGATAATAAAATTAAAAATGACTTTCTCTGCAAATTAACAAGACATATATATATATATGTGTGTGTGTGTGTGTATATATATATATGTATATGTTGTGTGTGTGTGTGTGTGTGTAATTGAACAAACAATACACTTTTTAAAGTCGAGTCAAGTCACTTTAAACAATAGTTTCATTATTTTGTACAGTTAAGTTTATTTAAATTAAATTGAACAAACAATACACTTTTTAAAGTCGAGTCAAGTCACTTTTATTTGTATAACGCTTTATACAATACTGGTTGGGTCAAATCAACTTTACAGAGCCAAACAGGAAAATATAATAATAATAATAATAATAAAGTAAAAAAATAAAAAATAATAAAGTAATGATATAAGTAAAATAAAGCTGCAAGAATTATTATTATTATTATTTAAACCAGCATATAGGCAGTAAAATACAGATTAGCACAATGTATGGATGTTTTACAGTTTTATACACATGTATGTATAGGTATATACACACACATAATTATATATATCATATTTTTTTATTTATAACTATTGATTGTTTAAAATATCTAAAATGTAATATATTTAATAAATAATACAAATAACAATATATATTATTAATATATCATTTTGCATATTACACATTTCAGAAACGAAAATGGTAAATACGTAGATAGACACCGCAACATATTACCATCACAACCCCACTACCCGCCATACCGACATAACCAACCAAACAACCACAGCACGCCTTGAATTAGAGCGGCAGTATGGCGGAGGAGTTGTTGTTGTTTTTTTTATTTACGCTTTGAGGCGGCGTCCAGTCGGAGACTTTCTTTAGTAGTAAACTGGACGTTTTTTTTTAAACCATAAAAGAACTTTTAATAGTTTACAAAACAGGACATCAACACTCGCAGGTCAGTTTTAGTTATGAGTTTACGTAAACATGTATTTTTAAAGTCCTTTGAGAAGTTATTCAACTCGGTGTACTCATTATTACACAACAACTAACGTTACATTTGTGGACTGAAGTACATGTGGGACAGTTTTATCGCCAAAAGTCTTGTTTTTTGACACAATTATGGATGGATCAAAAGAGGTAGAGACCACATCATCTTTCAATAAAACCAAAGAAATAAACAGGACTTATGTGATCTCAGCACTCACAAAATGTGGAGAAGACGCATTTAAAACGCCATCCTCTGGTGCAAAACTCACTCTTCAGAGAAAACCCAGCAGAACCACTGCAAACCAGCATGAAGAAACCACACAGGAGAACCCAGGAGGAGAGAAACGCCTGACCCTTCAGCGCCGGACCAGGACAGGCTCCACAAACAGACCCAAAGTCCTGACCGAGCCCAATCCAGCACCATCTTCAGCAAAAGAGACCCACGAAACCATCAAAACACCTGGGAAAACCTCCTGGAGTGCTCACAAAACAAGCTCTGAGAAGGTCAGTGCCACCCATGGTGAGGGTAAAACCATTTCCACACCTACAAGAAGAACCCAGTTTGAGAAATGCAACCATACAAAAAACAACCATAACACAAACACTCCAGCAACAACAAAACAAAACCCACAACAACCAAACACACAGCCGCTGGGAGACACAAGCCACTGCAGATGAGCACTGAGACTGCAAGTGAGAAGGCACATACAGCACATTCGAAGAGACCCACACATCACATTCAGCACAGGTGAGGAGACCCACAGCCCTAACTAAATACACAGAACACTGCGGAACCGGAGCGATAGAGCTGAACCCTCCGAAGCTGTGAGCAGAACAAGTGCTCTACGACCTCCGGAGCTGAAGATGGAGAACAGTGCGGTCACTGTCGCTGTTCGAGCTAGACCCTTCACTTCAAAATTAATAAACTTAAAAAAAATCATACAATGACTGAATGTCTTTCTAAGTCAAAACAAACTAAAAAAATTTGTTATAAAGAAATCATAACGTGATTGTCTGAGTGTATAAAACTTAATAAAAAAAAAAAATTAAATTCTCGGGGGAAAAAATTGTAAATCACTAAAAATGTTCATATTATTTGAATTACAACAAACATTTTATTCCCCTTTGTTAAATTCATAAAATTGTGGCAAGGCAATTTTTTCTTGATTTTTATGCACATTGTAATTTTGACAGCATTCGGTAGCCTTAATTGTTTAACACTTGCACATTGTAATTTTGACAGCATTCGGTAGCCTTAATTGTTTAACACTTTTATTAAATTTATTTTAAAGAAAAATATCAAATATTTTTTTCTCATTTTTTCGGAAATATTAAATATTAAATTAAAAAACAAAAAACTAACAACAAAAAAAAACCAACACAAAACCAAAAGCTATTTTATCTAACTCCTACTGAGTTATGCATTAATCGGTCAACCCTCTTACCCTTTCTGAAATATTAAATTTAATATACTCTATTTTCTATTTATGGAAAAATATTTATTTACTTATTTAGTGTTTTATATTGTTTGTACTGCTTGAAGTGAAATTCAAAAAATAAAAATAAATAAAAACAAAATATAATAATAATATAGTTTTGTACTGCTTGAAGTGAATGGTAATATTTTAGAATACATTAATATTAAATATTCTAATAATATAACGTAATAATAACATTTTATAATATTAATTTTATATATAATATCTAATTGGTGTAGCTATGATTTAATGTTATTGTGCACAGTGCCGCTTGTACTAAGATTTTTTTGTGTGTGTTTGTAGGGAGAAGGAGAAAGCCCATCAAGTCATCTTCATGAACGACCAAGAAACTGTTGTGCAACATCCAGATACCAAACAAAGCTACACATTTACCTTTGACTTCTCCTTTTGCTCCATCAATGAATCGGATGCAAGCTTTGCCAGTCAGCAGGTGGTTTATGAAAAACTGGCTCGGCCCTTGCTTGAAAGAGCATTTGAAGGATTTAACACGTGTCTTTTTGCATACGGCCAAACGGGTTCTGGAAAGTCCTACACGTAAGTCATGATTCTCTTCAAAACTGCATTTTTTCTTGTATATGTAACAATAACCATTCAGGTCTGTGTTTCTCAAAAGCATTGTAACGATGCTTTTTAGAAATGCAGCCCTGATCAATATATTTTTAAAGTGTCATTTTGGATGTTTTCTAGTATGATGGGATTCGGTGAAGAGGCTGGCGTTATTCCCAGATTCTGCAAGGAACTTTTCTCGAGATTGTCTGGAACTGAAAACAAAGAGGTCACTGTCCCATATGATGATTATTTTTATTTGCAATTTATGATTGAATTCTACATATAGCTTGTGTAACCTTTCTAAATGCAAGCTTATTTTCTGTTAAAGATCTCCTGCCATCTGGAGATGAGCTATTTTGAGGTGTACAATGAGAAAATCCACGATTTGCTGGTCGCAAAGGACGAGCAAAACCAGAAGAAAATGCCTGTAAGTGCAATAACTCAATAAAACTCATGAACTACAACAAAAGTTCCTTCCTTATTGATCTGTTCAGCTATAACTATTCAGTCCTTTTCATGTCTTTTCCAGCTGCGTGTGAGAGAACATCCTGTCAACGGGCCTTATGTTGCAGACCTGTCCACGTACGCAAACATTTCATTTAAATACCAGGATTACTGTGGCCATGGTAACTTTTTTGTTCTTGTTGTTTTTTTTTTTTTTTTTTTTTTTTGTTTTGTATGTGTATTTGTTGTTTTGTTATTTTACGTTGTGTTTTTACATTTTGTTTTGTTGTTTTTGTTTGATTTATTTATGTTTTTTTTATTTAGTTGTTTTTATTTTTGATTTTTTTTTAGTTGTGGTTTTTGTTGTTGTTGTGGTTTATTTTATTTTGTTGTTGTTGTTATTTCATGAAATGTTATTTTATTTTGATTTTTGGTTTTATTTTGTTTTTTGTTTTATTTAATCTTATTTATTTTATTTTTTTTGTTTTGTTTTTTGTTTTGTTTTTATCTCACTGTGTTGTGTTTTTTTTCTTCTTCTTTTTTTGACTATGTTTTGCTGAGTTGTAATTATTTTATTTTTAATTATTTTATTTTATTCTCTATTTAATGTTTTGTGCCACTGTCACTAATCTATATGCTCTCTTTCAGGAACGTAGTCACATCTTATGCTGATATTAAGGTAATTTAAAGTATCTGTTCACTTTATACATTCATCACATATTATTTTTGTTCATACCATTAATACAGTTTTCCCTCCCCTAACTTCACAGACTTGGCTTGAACTCGGTAACAAACAAAGAGCCACGGCCGCCACCGGCATGAACGATAAAAGCTCCAGATCACACTCTGTTTTCACTCTGGTCATGATGCAAACTAAAGTAAGACCCTCAGATCTATTTCCAGTGAAGTGTTACTTTTACTTCAGCCACAAATGAATAATTTAATGATGTGTTTGTGCTAGTCACAGTTTGTGATGGTGTTTTCACGTGCACAGACAGAGTTTGTGGAGGAAGAGGAGCATGATCACTGCATCACCAGCCGGATAAACCTGGTGGATTTGGCAGGAAGTGAGCGCTGTACTTCAGCCCAGACCAGTGGAGACCGGCTCAGGGTAATCCAGCATCCAGTAGCTCCGTTTACTCTGTCACGAATCACGATTACCCACATTGCATTCTGCTGCTTACTGTTCTGTACGTTAAATAGCGGTGAACTGGATTGCAATATTTGACCAAATAATGCAATACATCATGAAATCTTAAATCTGAGATATTTGTAATGTTAATTTGTTCATTTTTCCCAGGAGGGAGTGAGTATCAACAAGTCTCTGCTCACGCTGGGAAAGGTGATCTCGTCACTCTCAGAACAGGCTCAGACCAGAAAGAAAGTCTTCACCCCGTACAGAGAGTCAGTGCTCACATGGTGAGAAGCTTTTGCTTATGAATTTGTATTAATTTATTTTATATTTCACTGCAATATAATACAATTACAATAAAAATTAAAAAATATAATACATTTCCTACCTAAAAACACTGAATTCAAAAGAAAATGTAATGTTTTTTTTCCCATTTGTCCCAGTTTTTATTTAATTAGCTTTTTTTGTAAGTATTTCATACCTAAAATAGACAATGTAATTTTTTTTTTTATTAATTTGTCCCATATTTTAATTAATTAGCTTTTATCGAAATGATTTCTTCAAAGAAAAAATTCATTTATATTTAATAATATTTTAATTTTTATTTCTTTTTTATTAATTTTTTTATATTTCAGAAATATAATAATTAAAAATGTTTTTATTTTTCATTGTCATTAATTAACATTGTCATTTTTATTATTTTATTTTATCTTATTTTCTGTACCTAGAAAGGTAATTGAAAACAAAATGTAATGTTTTTTTTCCTTTGTCCCAAGTATTTTATCAAGGGAACAAAAATAGTCTTTCATAATAATAATAATGCTAATAATAATGTTTATATAATTAAAAATGTTTTTAATTATTATTGTCATTAATTAACATTCTCATTTTTATATATTTTACATATTTCTATGCATTTTATCGCACTAGTGTGGCCTTTAGGTATTCAGCAAAAATGGGGAAAAATTTTAGAAGTGCAGAAAATTACACACTCACACACACACACATGCACAAATAAATAACACACAACACAATACAACAAAATAAAATACATAAATAAATAATTAAAAAAATGTAACTAATAATAAAATAATAGTAATAGTATTAGAATATAATTATTTTAAAAAAAATGAATATCACACCAGTGTGGCCTTTGTTTACTCTGCAAAAGTGGAAAATAGTGGCAGAATTGCAGCAAAATTATTTTAAAAAAAAAATTCAGAATATCCAGCAATATTGCATAAAAAAAGAAATGAAAAAATAAAAAATTAATAAAAACTTAAAAAAAAAAAAAAAAAGTAATGCTAACAAAAATACCACAAAAATACAAAAAAATTAATAACATTAAAGAATTATGCACAATAACACAATATTTGTAAAATAAATAATAAAAAACAAGCCAGATATATATTGCTCTGACAAAAGCAGCAGAAGTGCTCCAGCTCCCTCTTGTGTTCAGGTTACTGAAGGAAAGCCTCGGTGGAAACTCCAAGACGGCCATGATCGCCACCCTGAGCCCTGCAGCCAGCAACATGGACGAGAGCCTGAGCACGTTACGCTACGCGCAGCAGGCCCGTATGATCATTAACATAGCCAAAGTCAACGAGGACACCAACGCCAGACTGATCCGAGGTCAGTAACGGTTACAGCTCTTTATTCTGTCTGTCCGTCAGCTCTCATACTCGTCAAGAAGGGTGTGTTATAAAAACACTGCGCCACAGCTAGAGGGCAGGATATTCACTAATGGGACGTCCTCAGTGATTTCTGTTCTGTTCTGCCTCTGACAGGACTTAAAATGTCTGTTTTTTTTAACTTATGTTAAGTTGAGTTTTTTTTTGTATATATACAATAAAAATAATTCTTATTTTACTATTATTTTATTAACATAGGTTATTTTTTGTATATTATTAAGAATGTGTGTGACATAACTGTGTCCAGAGCTGAAAGCAGAGGTGGAGAAGCTCCGTGCGGCTCAGATGAGCTCTCAGGGCATCGAGCCGGAGAAAATGAGACTGTTTCAGCAAGAGATCACCTCTCTTAAGACTAAACTCTCGCAACAGGAGCATGAAATGGCCGAGGCTCACAGGTGTGTGGATATAAACTACAAAATCAGGGTTATGACTCGCATTATACATTGAAAATAAAAGAAAGCGCTGTTCACAACCCGTTTGATTTTCAAATCAAACAGTATATTTGAGGAATTTTTTATTATGGAGAGACTTGATTATGTCTTTCAGGAATTAATTGTAATGTTGAAAGCAGTCATTATCAGAATAAAGCAGAAATAAATATATGTATATGTATGTATGCATATATATATATATATATATATATATATATATCTATATATATATATATAATATATATATATATATATATATATATATATATATATAAAATAAGTAATAGGGTCAGTTTTGATTTGATTGACAACCTGAGGTCACTTTTAATCACTCTTATTTATATCATTCAGCTTTGTAATAGCATAAAAGGCTGAATTGTTACTGCTGTTATTATTATTATTAAAATGTAAATATAATAACAATACAATTTTATAAAAAAAACTGTTTGTATAATAATTTAATTTATGTAAACTATGTGTTTATAGAATAACGCAATTCACTTATTATTATACATAAAATATTAGAAAATAGTTAATATATTATTATGTAAATATATCATGAATAATAAGTATAAAATGTAGGGTAAGTTAGCATAATAAAAAACTTTTATTCAGCAAAGACACATTAAATTGATCAAAAGTGGCAGTAAATACATTAATAATGTTACTAAATATTTCTATTTTAAATAAATGCTCTTTTATTAAACTTTCTATTTATCAAACAATCCTGAAAAAGTGTATTACAGTGTCCACTAAAATATTAAGCAGCCCAACTGTTTTCAACACTGATAATAATGTTTCTTGATCAGCAAATCTGCATGTTAGAATGATTTCTGAAGGATCACGTGACACTGAAGACTGGAGTAATGATGCTGAAAATTCAGCTTTGATCACAGGAATAAATTATATTTGAACATGTATTAAAATACAAAAAAAAAGTTATTTTAAATTCTAAGAAAATTTCACAGTATTGCGGTTTTTACTGTCTTTCTGATCAAGTAAATACAGACTTGTGAGCATAAGAGACTTCTCCTTAAAAAACAAAAATAAAAATCTTACCGACCCCAACCAATCATACAGAAATTAATATAAAAAAAAACAATAAATATAAATAAAATAATCATGTTTCTTCTTGCTCTGATTTTCAGTAAGTTAATGTATGCTCATTTTAACCAGTTATCCGTTAACTGACGATCAACTGAATTTTGAACGATTAATACAATCAGTTAAATGGTTTAAAAAGTAATTTATTTTATTTTTTTCAGTAATTTATCAAAATATTTTTAAAGGTTTGCTGCGTGGTATATGCATATAAACATAAAAGTGCGTTTTTATTTAGAGAAAAAAACATAAGTCGTGTATAGGTCGCATTTTATTATTTCATTCAGAAATAGACCTAATGCCGAAGCAAAATGTTTACAAACATTATAATAAACACTGTAAACATAGCTAGGCTATTTTAGTGTCCCTCACTCCACAACAATGCCATTCAATTTAGTAGGATTCAGAAAAGAACAAGAATTAAAAATATAAGAAGCTACAGCTATATAAACGACAAGCCAAAACGAATTCAATAATAAAAAAAAAAAAAAAAAAACAATGATTATCCCATCAAACAAAAAAAAAACAAATGTTTCCGTATTCGCGATGTATTTGAATGGCAAAATATTATTTATTATGTAAACCTGTTTTTGTAGGCTACTTCAGTCATGTTCCAATATCTACATGAAACAAAATGTATTTGGCATAACATCACGGCATTGATAATACTTTACTTGCTTTTATTTGGGTACATTCACAATAGAAACAAATCTTTGTGCTTTTGTAAAATAAGCCTAAAGGAAATTAGGATGATGCTTTCAGCTGTCTTGGTTTCCTTTCAAGCACCACAAAAATGTACAGAAACTCTGCATATTAGGCTACTTGTTGCACCCCCCCCCCCCCCCCCCCCCCGTTTTCTTAATTTACTATTCAAGTAAAAATATATTTCTCATATCGGCCTAACTTTATCAAGTTTTCCTCCGCTCACAGAAGCGCTGCAGGTGCGTGATGTGATATGATGATCATGTGAATCCTCATGTTCTGTTGTTTGCTGCTTTTTGCGCCTATAAAATTAATCCCCTGAAAACCAATGTTAGTATTTTTAACGGGTCACAGACACTTATCCTTTCTAATTTAATTCAGTTCCAATTTTAAATAATCTTATCGGTTAATGGTCAATAATCGGTTAAAGAGCATCGGTTGTCGGTTAGGACAAATAACCGAAATTAACAGTCCAAAGGTGAACACAAGATATTGTGAATTGCCTCAAACAAAACTGTAACTTCTCCGATGTTTCTCTCTGCAAAAATGTGCGGGCTATAGCCAGGTTTAGTTTGAGGTCAGGAAAGGTGGTTTTGGAATAGAAAAAGTCGAAAACACATTTCCTGGCCACCACTGTGTAGTTTGCTGTGGTCACAGCTCGCAGTAAATGAGATGTTAGAGGGTTGAAACAAGTTTGGCTGTTCTCCCAGCCCATGACATCATACTGACATCAGTGGAAAGCTCTTCAGACGGAAAAGTCATTTTATTATAATAACGATTAGTTTAATATTCTGTGATGAATACATGGAATATTTCATTTTGTAAGGTTGTTGAATTCTCTTGTATTGTTTTTCAAAACCATTTCATTTTGAAATTAGATTATATACAAACCATATAATCATTTAAAATCTATTTTATGCTATATTTTATTGTAATATAAAACTTTGGCACATACTTGCAGTTAGTGTGTTAAAACGTTTTACACATAAAACACTGAATTGTCCATTGAGGGATGTTTTTAAATGATGTACATATCAAGGTTTTGCAATCTTTGTGTCATTGAAAATGTGCAGAACTTGGAAAGAAAGACTGGAAGAGGCAGAGAGGAGGAAGCGTGAAGAAACCAAAGAGCTGCAGGTAATGATTCACCACACACTTGCAAATAACGGTCAGACTTCAGTGTGTGATGGATCGATGAGCTTTTCAAATGGGTTTCATGGCCATTTTCTCTCTCTTTCTTCTTCACTTTGTTGGTCTGTTTATTCGCTGTACCTCGTTCAGCGCGCCGGCGTCACCTTTAAAGTGGATAATCGGCTGCCTAACCTTGTGAACCTGAATGAGGATCCGCAGCTGTCAGAGATGCTGCTGTACATGATTAAAGAGGGCGAGACCAAGGTCGGCAAGCTCAAGTCTGAGTCGGCCCACGACATCCAGCTGTCTGGAGCTCTCATCGCCGATGAGCACTGGTGAGACGTCACGTCCACAGTCTACTACCACTCCATCATTCACTTCATTTTTGATTTGTTTAAATCATCTTAAAAATGATTGAAATAGTTTCTTTCTTCTGTTGAACACCAAACAAGATATTTTGAAGAATGTTGGTAACCAAACCTTTGCTGGTAGCCATTGACTTCCATAGTATTTTTTCCCCATAACATGGAAGTCAATGGCTACCGTCACCTGTCTGATAACCAGCCTTCTTCAAAATGTTTTCTTTTGTGTTCAGTAGCTGAAAAAACTTGCATACAGATTTGGAACGACATGAGGGTGAGTAAATGATGACGGAATCTGCATTTTTGGGTGAATTATCCCTTCAGCTAAAACTAATTAAAATCATTTTTAGTAACTGAAATAGAACTGAAAATAAAATATTAATATTAGATAAAATACCTAAGCTTCAAAAATGAAAGTAAGACTTTGTCTTGGCACCTGACATAGAACTGAAATTGTTAAATTGAAGTACTAAATTTACTTAAACTTAAATAAAGACACACACACCACCCAAAAAAAAAAAAAAAAAAAAAAAAAAAAAAAAAAAATAATATATATATATATATATATATATATATATATAGTCTATATATATATATATATATATATATATATATATATTATATATATATATATATATATATATAATATATATTTGGGTGGTGTGTGTGTCTTTATTTAAGTTTAAGTAAATTTAGTACTGAAAGTAAAATAAGAATAAAACACTTGTTAATTTTTTTTAATGCTAGTTAATGAAGGCATTACAACATTATAATTTACAGTATGAAAAATGGATATTAATTTTGAGAGTTGCTGATCTTGAAGATTACATTTTACAGTAAATTATTAGTGCTTAAAATATTAACGATGACAAAAAAAACGTAAATTTCCTACACAAAAAATTAAAAATACTAACATCTACAAATACATCTCCAATTAAAAATTAACCTTCATAATTAAACCTACCAGTGTCATCTCCAGTGTGAAAGGTACCGTCAGCATTAAACCGAAGCCAGACGCCAAGACCTTCGTGAATGGACATCTTGTGTCTGAGTGCACCTTTCTCCACCACGTTATATCCTTCATTCAATCTTACCCCAAAATTTCACGAGAAACTCCTGATAAATAAAGAAACTCTCTACTTTAGCTTCAACCACCGGTATTTCAGGGAGACCGTGTGATTCTTGGAGGAGATCACTACTTTCGATTCAACCACCCCGCCGAGGTTCAGAGCGGGAAGCGCGCGTCCTGTTGGAACAGTGGAGATGGTCAAAAGGACTTTGAGTTTGCCAAAAACGAGCTGCTGTTGGCCCAGAGAGCTCAGTGAGTTCAAGCCCAATATTAACCTCTACAGGAACTCATTTTACTTGGTTTCAAGTGAAAGAACTGTAAAATTGCCCACCATTAATCAATGAAAATGTTAATAAAGAAGACCAAAACATATGTTGAGTTGGTCCATTCTTAATTTCTCTGCACAGACTTGAAGCAGAGATCGAGGCGGCTCGGTTGAAGGCCAAAGAGGAGATGATGCAGGGCATTCAGGTGGCAAAAGAGATGGCACAGAAGGAGCTGAGCGAGCAGAAGAGTCAGTACGAGAAGAGGATCAAAGCTCTGGAGCGAGAGCTGGTAAGCTGTTCGCATACGTGTCAGTGTGTAGCATGTGCGACTCCAGCTAATCAAACGCTTCCTCAGGAGGAGGAGAGTGAACGCAAGAGAGACCAGGAGCTGGATAAAAAGAGGGTCGTCAGCCAGATAGAGCAGCTGCAGACGGCAAAGTCTCTGCTGGAGCAGGAAGTCAACACCCATAACAGACGCCTGCAGATAGAGGCCCAAGCTACGAGACAGGTACAGAAAGACCAGCTCAAAATTGATGCTCTTTCCTTTCTTAAAGGGATAGTTCACCCCAAAATTTAAATTTGCTGTAAATTTACTGACCCTCTGGCTACTTTTTTTTTCTTCAGTAGAGAACAATTATTACGATTTTTAGCTGAAACCATGGTCCTTGGTGATTCAAAAATGTCACTGATTAAAAAAACAAAACAAAATAATAATATAAATATATAATATAAAAATTATATACGTGTATGTATATATATATATATATATATATATATATATATATATATTTATGTATAATATTTATTTGGTCAGTTTTAGTTATTAATTTTGTTTAGTTAGTTTAGTTATTTATTTAGTTAAGTCAGCTATAGTTGTAGTATTTACTTAGTTCATTTATTTAGTTAGTTTTAGTTATTCAGTTAGTAACCTAATCTTGTGTTTTGTTAGGTGGCTATATTATTTATTTACTTTTATAGTTAGAATATTTATTCAGTTAGGGTTAATTATTTATTCAGTTGCTTAGTTTTATTTATATTATTTTTTTAGTTGATTTAGTGTTAGTTAAGATATTTATTCAGAATATTTTTGGTTTATTTGTTTAGTTAATTATGTTATTTATTTATTTATTTAAGATTAGTTTGTCTATTTACTTTTTGATTCCTTATTTTGAAATGGTTGTATATCGGCCAAATATTGTCCTATCCTAACAAACCATACATCAATGCTTATTTATTTATTTATTTATATTACACAAAGCTTATTATTCAGCTTTCAGATGATCTATAAATCTCTATTTCGAAAAATTGACCTTATGATAAGTTTTGTGGTCCAGGGTCACATATTACTTTATATTACTTTTTAGTTATATTATTTCTGTATTATGTATTACTTTATTTATAGTTATATTATTTAATTAGTTTTTACTTTTATTATTTAGTTTCTTTATTTAGCAAAGATGGCTTCATCATCTTTTAATTTGTGACTCATTCAGATTTAAATTTTTTTCCATAGGCGTTGGCTGATCATGATATCCGCCATGCTAAGATTGTAGAGGCCCTTGAAGCAGAGAAGAGGAAGATTGCAGAAGATCTTGCTCAGATTGAGAGAAAACGTGCTCAAAAAATGGTCCAGGCCACTAAAACGGGTACATGCACACTTTAAATTTAAAAGACATGGGGTTTTCCATCAGCAATGTTCACAACAGTGTGTTATTCACCACTTATTTTTGTTCAATGTTTGCAGCCTACCCACAGTGGGACGCCTTGAAGCTGTCTTTGATGATTGAAGAAGCAAACAAAATCAGTGCCAAACTAAGGAAACACACAGTCTTCAGCAGGTACAGTTATTTAGTGGGTGTAATGGATTTAATGTTCCTGGATCAACATCTTTATTGGTCTTGAAACAACATTGCTACAGTATTAACCAATCAGAATTTATGATTAATAAAAACTGTATTAAAATACTTTAGTATAATGTAAATGTAATTTAAATAAATTATCAATTTATTTATTAATTAAATAAATAATAAAGTCATGTAAATAGCTATAGCGAATATTGTTTTCCCCCTTTTATTATGCAATGTTAGTCAGCTACAAATTGCTCTTTGTAAGTACAGCATTTATAAAAAAAAAAAAAAATCTTTATTCACCAATCACTAATGACTGGAAAAGTGTGAATTTAGTCAATTTATTGATAAGTGAGTAATTTGAAATTCTGGTTTTTTGAACATTAAAGTCTTAGGATGGAATCAGACATGAATTTGTGTTTTCATAACAGACATGAGGCAACCGATAAAGAGAGCGAGGGTGGAGATGGAGACGCCCAACTGCAGGTCCAAGTTCAGAACACCAAACTGGGAATCTCCACCTTCTGGAGCCTGGAGAAGTTCCAGTGCAACTTGGCTGCCATGAGGGAGCTTGAGCAGGTGGCTTAATAAAAGATGTTCATCTGGTTAATAGCTGTAAACCTGCTGCTTGAGCTCCATTGGTTTAAAGGGGTCATGACATGAGAAATCAAATTTGCCTTGATCTTTTGGCATATACTAGGTCTTTGTACCGTTAATACATTTTTTCTTTTTTTTTTTTTCTTTTCACTTTTCATCCTGCAAGTTTCATAGCTTAAAACGTCCTCCTCATTATAAACAAAGCATTTATTTAATCCAGCTCCAAAAACGGCTCGTTTTGGATCTGAAGTACAAGGTGACGTCGCCTGGGCACAAACATTTGCATAAAAATGGCCTCCAGAGCAGTCATCTACTCAACATAGGCCCCGCCCACTGGCATCCAGTGGCTTAATGGCTGTCTTAATCATGCTGAATGCAAGTGTTGCTTCGCGTCAAAAGCAAATAGAAATTACAGTCACTGCCACTATCTTGTCTACACTGGACAGTATACAGATGCGCATTCACTTTCTGACACAGTCCACGCGCTTGAGTCTGTCGTCAACAAGACAAATAGAGTGAAAGAGCGTTCGCTTTGACACGTTTGGTTTAAACTGCTATCAGAAGGTTCCCAGCGTAAGGAAGAAGTGGATAGTTTATTTTTAATGACACCCCAGAGTGTGTCAGAGGATTGATCGGAGAATTTTGCTTTGTATATGAGGCTCAGTGTCATGGAAAGTTCACAAAGAAACAAATGTTGAAAGATGAAGCGGCTGCAGCTGCCTCACACACCGTAACTAAATGATTTCATAATGCTTTGTCTGGAAATTACTGTTTCTTTTGCTTTTTTTTTTTGTCAAAACGTCAAAACACTCGCATGCAGTAATGAGGGGGTGTTGATACTGATTTTTATGGAATGATGTTAGCCAATCATAACATTGGCCGATTCCTCTCTTCAGAGAGAGGGTCAGAATAAGGGTTGAAAATAATAATTTTTTCCAAATAATTTTTTTTTTTTGTTAAAAAAAATCCATGTCATGACCCCTTTAAAACCCTTGTTTTAACTGCATAATATTTTGGTTTGTTAGGTGTTTTTTTTTCGTTGTTTTGTTTTGGATATATTGGATTTGAGTTTGGTTTGGTTTGTTTTTGTGTTGGGGGGGGGGGGATTTGGTTGATTTGGTGTTTTGTTTTTGTGTAGCATCTATTTTAACATTGTTTTGATGTATTTTATTTAAGGTTTTTTTGTTGTTTAGTGTTTACTGGTTTATTTATTTATTTGTTTTGTTTTTGTGTAGCATCTCACTTAACATTGTTTTATTTCATTTAGTGTTTTTTTTATGTGTGTGTGTGTTTAGTGTATTTGTTTTGTGTAGCATGTCACTTGACATTAGGGGTGGGTGATATACCGGTAGACGCAATTTACCGGTTGAAATTTGTCAACCGTCAGAGATTTTGGACCATCGTCTTTATCGCTCTTAAGCTTTCTACAAACTGCACGATTTTCGGCTGACAAAAGATTGGCATCGTGAAACAATCGTGGAAATTTCTGTAATTGTGGCTCCTAAACAGTGGCCCTATGTCATACAGTGAGAGACATTTCAAAGACGACCGTTGTCACAGTCTTGTGACCAAAGATAGCCTACGATCATTTTTTGACAGTGTCAGAAATTCAGCATGATCATCACACAGTGTGTTTGCTGCTGCAACCTACATCTACTATCCAGCCAATAAAAATGCGACATGTAACGGCGTGTTGATCAACGCGACATGGCGGAAAAGCTTAAAACTGCTTACCTCAAACTCTTTTAACTTCTCCTTTCACAGCTTCTTTTTTTCAGCAAACATAAAAAGTACATCTGCTAAACTGTGCTTTGTCATGCTCTTTTAGTTTACCACTAGCACATGCTAATGACGTTTTATTCTTCAATAGTAACTTGTATACTGTTTGACTGTTTTTGTGGTCTGTGAGGCGCGCACAGGCCGCACACATGAATCCGCTGCTCATAGAACGAGTGAGTATTCTTGACACATACTTATAGCCAGTGTGTCAAAATGCCCGTGATTGCAAGTATCCTTGTAAACAGGTCTTAAGTGAAGGTAAACAGCTGAGAAAGAAAACACACGTGTAACAGTATAATTGGATCTGGATGTTCGGTCTTAAAGTGACAGCAGTCTAATATTCCTGCTGTCTGTCATTCCTGTTAATTAAACAACAGAGAGAGAAAATTTCTCACTGCTCTTGACTAAATCACTTTTGTAACTTTTTAATAAGAAGAAATGTGTATTTTATTTGCACAGTGAAGAATATGCAGTGTTTTTGATTAATTTACGCAATGTACAATTTTTTTCAAAGATTTTGATATCATAAAAATATTACTAAAGGGAAAAAGAACTATACCGTGATGTATATCATCATCATGAAATAAAATTACTAAAATATTTTGGTCATATCTCCCACCCCTACTTGACATTAGAAAGATTAGTTTTTTGTCTTTATTTAATTATATGTAGTGTTTAGCTTTGTTTTATTTTATTTTTGTGTAGCTCTTTACTTGACATTGGAAACTTTGCGCCACACTTAATTTGAACAAAGTGCTGAGCATTTAACGCAGAGCTCAGTTGTTTGAATGCAATAATATATGAGGCCATTTGAAGCCTGTTTATTTCCTTGTAATTACCCAGTAAAAGCGGGAAGCATGTAGTATTGGCAGTTGCTCTTATTATCGTAAAAGTATCTGCAGCTAAATCAAGTCTGATGTTTATTGACTGTAGGGGGAGAGCGCCTCTAAAGATGATGACGTGTTTTACGACCCTAATGATGAGTGGGAACCAGACCTATCTGCCTCTTCCTCAACCTCGTCTTTCTCTCGCAGAAGGTATTTGAATTTATTCGTTTTCTTATTGAGTCCATGATGCTGCTCTTCGGCTCTCTGTACTTCTGTATTGAAGAACAAAAGAACAGAAGTATACTTCGTGCCCAACACTGGTTATTGTCTTCCACCATGATGATATTTTTTCCTTTATAAACCAAGCCCTATGGAATCTAACATTTCTGCAGCATTTTTAACCCATTTTCTTTGCCTACAAGTGTGTGTAACCACAGCCAGCTCATAGATATTCCTTAGCTTTTCACCTCTTGACTTCCTCTCTTGTATTTCTGTCCTTGGGATGAGCGGTAAACTCAAAGTGTACAACATGTAACTCTCTGTTAAGGAAGAAGAGTTATCTGATGGTTCAAGGCAAGATTTAAGTTCAAATGTATCTGTATTTCTTATTTTCTGTTTCTTGTGTCTCAGGAGTAGAAGTTTGCTGAAGAGCAGGAGGATTTCTGGGCGTCTGTATGAGATCCGAGTGCACCCCATTCAAAGCCTACACTGTGCTCCCTCACAGTCCACTGGTAAAGCAGCCTTTATATGTCTTTTCGACTCTTTGATTTTATCATCATTTAGATTAGTAGTTTTGAAGAGATAAATCACTCAAAAAGTTGATTTCTGTCATAATTTACTTACCGTTCCAGGGCTCCAAACTGCGACTAAAACAGTCACATTTGCGACCATAAATATTAATTTGCGAGTGACGTTTTTGCTGGGGTCGCCACTGGCGACTACCCGCCGAAAGTCAGGGGGGCAGGGTTGCTAAAAAAAGTTTTTTCTCAGGCGGATGATTGCTTCATTCTAGCAGCGCCCCGTCTGTGATAAAACGAGCTCGGGCCGAAGGTTAATACACACAACTACACCGAGTGTGGACCTGCCGCGTGTACAACAGCTTTCAGCCGAGTTCGGCCCATAGAGAAAAAGCCGTCTGTCAGACAGAAGCGTTTTGTAGAGTCGGCGCGGCTCTGGCCCATTATCTTCTCACCGATGCCGAGACTGAACCGACAGAGACGCATTTCAGCCAGAATCAGCCCGAGGCTAGTGTGTTATTGCTATCTGGGTATATATTTACATGTTATAACTTAAAAATTGGAATGTAATGCCTTTTTTCCTAATTGTTTTGCGATATAATCTTTTGTTATGTTCACGTATTGAACTGAGACGATGCGCATTAAAGTTTTAGTGGAAAAAGAGAGTTTCAGACAGTCCTCATCTCTGCCGCTCATCAGTGCTGCCGCACACAGTCTGATAAACGCAGCTCCGCTGTACAGCGAGAGAGAAATGACGGAGACGTAAGAAGGGAAAGTGCAGAAAATACAGCGTCTATTTCGTGCACAACTTGAACAAACTAGAACAGGTAAAGCTGTCAGCTGTGTGAGTATTGGCAATATCGTTAACAATTCTCGTTTATGATAATTACTAATATGGCTTCTTCTAAACAAGATCTTGGTCTGTGTTCTTTTAATGCGTGAACTTCATTATTTGAAGTGCAACTGCCGTCCAGTAATCGCAAAAACCTCTGTGCTTTGTAACTTTTTAATAAAAAGTACCAGCTTTAAAATTATTCCGAATTCATAATGAAATTCATAAAATACAGTTTTGGCGCTCCTTAATGGGGCAGGCGCGGTCGCTTTAGCGCCTCAGTTCAAGGGCAAGTGAACCCATTTAATCTTTCTCTTTACTAATATAGTGCATAGTGAACATGAATTAACATCAAAATGTAGTTTATTTTATAAGAGAGCCTACAGTACAACTTACTGAAATGTCTCATGTAGGAGGAGCCCAAGCTACACTCAGTGGCCAAGTGATGCTTATGCTCCATGATACTGCTACAGACTCTGTGTAATGAACAATTCTTTGTGACTGTAGATTTCAAGCTGGAAAAGACATTTAGTTCCCACTTTAAGTGAACCTTAGCTTCCCAGGTCATCTACAAGATGGATTAAAATGCTGATAAAGTCAAGAACAGATGAGACCTAAACACATGACAGTATGATTGAAATGTTGAAATGTAAATAAATAAATAATAATAATCGTAAAATAAATAAAACACGTTTATTCTGTGGCACCTAAAAAAATTATTTGGCTCCTAAGTTTTTTTCTTATAGGAGCCAATGGCTCCTTACTCGATTTTTTTGTTTGGAGCCCTGCGTTCAAACCTGTATGACTTTTTTTTATTTATTTTTTTTATTCGAAATCATTCAGTACTTTTTGTCAATACAATGAAAGTCAGTGGGGTCCAAACAGTGTTGTTATGGTCGCCATTGACTTTCATTGTATGGACAAAAATAGTCTTCAAAATAAGGTCTATGTAGGCAGCTCACTAGTTTTTGGAGCATATTTGCAAACCAGTGTTGTTTGTTTTTAACTAAAACTATTAAAAAAAATATTAATTGAAAAAATGGAAATATTGAAATGCACTATAAATATTACATGAAAAACAATGCAATCTCATTGGTTCAAAGGCCTGCATAGCTGTATGATCATTTTTGTTTGTTTGTTTTTGTTTAGAGTTGTTTTTGTGTAACATCTCACTTGTTTTGTTTTTGTTTAGTTTTGTTTTTGTGTAACATCTCACTTTTGTTTTTGTTTAGTTTTGTTTTTGTGTAGCATCTCACTTGTTTTGTTTTTGTTTAGAGTTTTGTTTTTGTGTAAAATCTCACTTTTGTTTTTGTTTAGAGGTTTTTTGTAGCATCTTTTGTTTTTGTTTAGAGTTTTGTTTTTGTGTAACATCTCACTTTTATTGTTTAGTTTTTTTTTATTCAAGGCTGAAATAAAATATAAACATTAGTATAACTAATATATAACTTAAAGTAAACCTAGTACTACAATTAAAACAAAATACAGTACTACAATGAAAATAAATTAAAGATATGTAGAAATATACAACAAAGTACAACAAAATAAGACAACAAAGTTACTAAAACTTTTTTTTTCAGCCTACTTAAGAAATATGACTGCTTCCCCCTGGAAAATATTAAGTAACTTTGATATTCTGTGTATTTTTAGGGCTGATGAACAAGCCCCCTCCTCTGCACTTCAGAACTTCTGACTCCGCCCTCCCAACCATCTGCAAAGATCTGATTGGCTCTGCCGTGGCTTGTCTGCGGTCCTGCCAGTCGACAGAGGAGAAGAGCGAAAGCTTGGGTGACAAACTGACCCTGGATCTGCTGGTGGTTCACCGTGCCGTGAGGTCCATCGCAGACCTCTACGAGCACCTTGACGACGACAGTCAGGAGAACCGTAGGCACCAGAGTCTTTAACAAACCTAAATCAACAAAGCAATTCATCAGTGTCAATATTCAGCTCAATATGAATGCACAAGACCTATGTCATCACAGCCCTCACAAAGAGCCTCATTTCGTTCTTTGTGAACAGTGTTTGCCTGCAGTACTGAAGCCCAGACTCATCTAGTGAAGGCCACGTCTGCTGTTGAAAGGGCTGTGTTCATAACCATGCACTGGGTCTCCAGCATTAAGGCCTGCTCTGATCCAGTGTCTCAGAGAGCTGAGGAGCTCAAGACGGATGTCAAGAAAATTGGAGGCTACCTTCAGTTGCTCATTCAGGTGCTCATTACAGTTCATAGTCAATTAATAAAACACCAGCTGCATTTATGTTTTATTTAGCTCTGTAGGGGACCATAGGAAAAATAAATAGTCAAAGTAATAATCAAAGTAATGTAATTATTATATATCAGTGCTGTTAATATTGTTTCTTTTATTTAGATTAATTAAATATTTAATTATTTAAAGGCATTTATAATAATACTAATAACAATGAATGTACTTATCAACATTTTGATATTTTATATATATATATATATTAATTTGAACTGATTGAATGGTTTAAATTTGCCTGTACCTACTGTAATAGTAAAATGCATTTGTTAGTCACTTGTATACCTTAATATTTCTTTGAACAAATAATTAATTAAACAAAATTAAAGAAATATTAAGGTATACAAGTGATTAACATATGCATTTTACTACTACGTACAGGCAAATGTAAACCATTAAATCAGTTTCTATCAAATAAATATATAATGAAATGGCTAAATGTTGGTAAAGATATATAAATAATAATAAGCAGTAAAATTAATCAGTTGCATACATTTCTTTGATTTAATTAAATAAATTAATTAAATAACATCTTCTTATAAATTTATCATCATTTAAACATTGATAATAAATTTATTTGATTTCTCACCTTATGATATATAGGCTTAAATTGTCTCTACGTAAGTATCTAATAGTAAAATGCATTTATAAATGCAATGATAGAATACATTTTAAAAAACAGAAGTCGTTTTAAAGAATTTTGTTGTGCCAAGTATCAACTTTAGAATTTGCGGTAAAAGCCTTACAAGAGTATTGGTCTTTCAGGGCTGTGACTCTGAGATCTCCTCCATGGTAACAGAGGCCCACACAAAACCATCCAATTGCATGAGGCAGTCTACCAAAACCAACTGTACGCTGGCGGCAGTCAGTGGGACTGATCTTCTTTTGACTGAACATGGTTCAGAAATCATAGACAACGTGGGCATATTTCTTTTGCAGTAACTGCTGTTTACAGCCCAATAGTAGATTGGACATTAAAAGCCAGTCAGAATCAAACAATACAACACCCTTCTCTTTCTCTTTAGAGGTCTGTGGTGGCTTCTTTGCGGAATGGGATTCGTCAGAGTGTGACCGATGTTCTCCTCATTGGTCAGAAGATCACCACAGAGATGCATCAAGATCTTTCATCTGCTCATATACCAGTAAGTTCTCTTAATAAATAATTTACTTAATAAAATTGAATCTTTATTGATCCAGTTAATATTGAAATATAAATGTATACATTAATAACTGATATGGATGTATACTCTAACATTTTATAATGTCAATTCTAATATATTTCACAGATTCAGAAATCCAACGCAATGGATGTCGCCAGCAGTCTGCAGAGCTACTTCCGCTGCTGTTTGTCGGTAGGCCTTACAAACAGCTGTTATTTGTCATTGAGGGTAAAATGTTTTGGATTGATGACCAGCCCAACAATGACTGAGGGAGACAGCGCTTGTAAAACGCCAAACCTGAGCGCTCTTATCGCACGTCTTGGGTCGTTTTGCTGTTTACAAAATAAATGGTTTGAGTGGAGTGTCATCTGTCACTTTAATGTGGCTGTAACTGTTATCTTCAATACACAAACTATAGGCTCGTTGTTATTGTTCAGCAACAGAATGGGATGCTGGGATAAGGAAAAATGGATGCATCCCACAAGCTCACTCATTTCTCAAACCCACTCACCATACCAAAACCCTGTGGTCTAAAACAAATAAGATAGATAAATGTGTATATTTAATTAAAATATATTTATTTATATTAAAATATATGTATTTATATTAAATTATTTAATATCTATTGATTTTTTTTGTTTGGTTTTCATTTGTTTGGTTTTTGTTGGTTTTTATTTCCATTTTCTGTTTGTTTTTGTTCTTTTGGTTGGAGGTTGTTTGGTTTTCGTTTGGCTTTTTTTTTGTTTGGTGTGTTTTTGGTTTATTTTGTTTAATTTTTGTCTTTTTATTTTTTTATTCCTTTGTTGGGGTGGGTGTGTTTTTGTTTTTAGTTTTGTATTGAGTTTTTTTTTAATTGTCTTTTTTTGGGGGGGAGGGGGGGGGTTGTTTTGGGTTTTTTTTGTTTTAGTTTTATTTAGTTTTTTTGTTTTGTTTTTTTAGTTACTTTTTTCTGGGTTTGTTTGATTTTTGCTTTGGGTTTTTAGTTTTTGTTGTTTAGTTTTTTTTGGGGGGGGGTTGGTTTTGTTTGGTGTTTTTGCTCTGGTTTGGTTGTTTTATTTATTTTTAAATTTGTTTTTGTTTAGTTTTAATGATTAATGATAATGATTTTTGTTTGTATTTAATTTTTTGTTTTAGTTTTTTTTGGGGGGTTTTAGTTTTGGTCTGCTTGGTTGTTATATTTATTTTTAATTTTATTTTTGTTTAGTTTTTATGATTAGCTTTTTTATTTATTTTTTTGTTTTAGTTTAGTTTTAGGTTTGTTTGGTTTTGCTTTGGGTTTTGTTTAGTTTTTGTATTTATTTCATTCATTAGTTTTGTTTTGTGGGTTTGTTTGATTTTGCTTTGTTTTTAGTTTTTGTTTGTTTTTTGGGGGTTGGTTTTTTTGGTGTACTTTTGGTCTGGTTTTGTTTTTATATTTTTTTTTAATTTTTAAATTTAGTTTTTGGTTTTGCTTTGGGTATTGTTAATTTTTTTTAAATTTTTTGGTTTGTTTGAGGGGTTTTTTGTTGTGGTGAACTTTCACTTTAAGAGATATTTATACATCTGCTCTTTCACAGGAGAGGTCAGGCACTTCTGAGGATCGTTCAGAAGAGGATGAAGGCTCAGACTTGTGTGCCATTCAGAACACCACCGCTAAACTCCTCAAGCTGAACCGAGCGATCAAAGATCTCCACTCATCTTTGTTGCACTCTCTAAAGGGTACAGCAATCTTTCCACAATAGCATTCATATGAAACACTTCTCCGATATGACTTGTATGTGACATGACTTAATTTTATTAATGTAATACAGGGAGGGGCAGCGACGCTGGCCTTAGTCAGACGATACAGTCTCTGTCCAAGACAATTGATGATGTCATCAACGGCGTTCCGCGTGAAGTACCTGGAAGACGTTCTGACAGTCTTCGGCTTCCATGTGATAAGAACATCATGGCCTCCCGAGATCAAGTGCACTCGGCGCTGAAGGCTTTAACAGCGGCGTTCGATAAAAGCACAGACGGAATGGAGACGCTGGACACAGACAGACCGTTTGTTCAGCCAGGTCATGGCAGCAGAAATCGAACGGTTCCTAAAGTTGTGCATTCCCTTTCTTCAGGCATTAGCACGTGTTCCAGAGATGCCCGCTGGGTGTGATTTTTGGATAGCCACAGATTGAAGGGGTACTAGTTACGTATATAACTATATTTAGTTCATTTTGATGTTAATACAAAATTCACCCAACCATTCATTTCAACATTTTTTACATTAAAAACTACAACAATCAAACCGAAAAATTTTAAAGAAAATTTTGTACTAACTGTATAACTAACTATAATATTTTAAAGAAGTGCTTAAGAGTATAACTTAAGAGATGGGTTTCTGTGTATTTTGCAAGTGATCAAGCACCTAAGTCTTTTATAACTCATGCAGAAAATACTTCTTCTCAATATATTTTTGCACTTGAAACCTTTGCACAGGCTTGGGCGCACTGATATTACACACTATCATTTGCATGGAGATTTTTAGCATTTGAAGTGCCATTTACTCTGGATCATGTAATTGTTCCACACTTATTTATACTTTCAGTAATAAACACTCACTGGGACAAGAAGTCTGGTGTTCTCTTTAAACATACTGCACAATCGCATGCCTTTTCTGTGTTTCTACATAATTTGTTTATTAATTTTAATCTTGGACATAACTGGAATCTCTCAGAAAATGGCTCATTTACAAAGTAACATTGTTTTGTATTTTTATTTGAGTTTCATTACAAATATGGTAGTTAAGTGTTGTATGATGTTTACTTAATCATTTATCTAAAGTATTCTTCACAGGAGTGGTTTACATTCAAGTGTCCTTATTTTAATAAGTTTTTATTTCATTAATTATTTTAACTATATATAGTTTTTAGTACATCAAGTTAAATTTCAATGAAAATAACTGTTGTTTAACTAGATAAACAAAGGGTTTATAAAATGTTTTATTTCCACATTAATGTTTATTTTATTTCAAATAGCAATTTTTATGGTTTTAGTTAACTATAATAATCTTGCAGGGACAACACTATGACTTTATTATTTCAAATAAGTTAGGTTAAAGTTATTTAAATTAAAAATAATAACCTTATGTTAAAATTGTGTCATTTGAAATGTTAAAGCCAATATTTAACACTCGTGAAATGAAGTGTATTTTCTTATTTCAGTTTATCACCACTGTTTTGCACAAACGGGGACAAAAATCTTTTTTTTTTTTTAACACCGTAAACAATCATTTACATAAATTAAAAGATTTTATTTAGAACCGACCACTCTGAGTAAAGCGTAATTCTTTTAATCGCTCACAAACGCAAATCTAGAAGTGTTGTTGCTGGTGAGGGGAGTGGCGGGAACTGCTTCTCTCCAGAGCGGGAGGCGCGCGCTGCTTCTCATGATCTCACTCACAGTTAACGTTAAGTTTCTTCCTCAGAGTCACAACACTTCCAACGGAAACCGCGTCAACCGTTTGCTAAACTTTA
Organism: Cyprinus carpio; assembly: GCF_018340385.1. Lineage (NCBI taxonomy): Eukaryota > Metazoa > Chordata > Actinopteri > Cypriniformes > Cyprinidae > Cyprinus > Cyprinus carpio. The sequence goes on from NC_056618.1 coordinate 25,874,512, forward strand.
CTCTTCGAGATAAAATATAAAATTGATGACTTCCAACTATAACTTTATCTCATATCAGGTAATTGGCGTTTTATTCCGTTTTTATATACGTTACATATTCATCAATATTTCATGAAGTGATGTTCTGTAAAGTTTAACTTTCGTTGAATGTGTTTAATACTGCTAAAAAAAACCCTGTTAGGTTTTTGTTAAACAATAAAAAGTTTCACTTGTGTCATTGTTAATACAGTATTTTGTTTTCTAGGATGAATCTGTTGAAAATTATTTGCTCCAACGTTATTGTGAGTAACATCAACAATACAATATACGTTTAAATATTATGTGGCAAAATGTTGAATCGTTGAAATTGATTCAGTATTATTTGTATATAATTACAAGCATTTTCCCCCCAAGTCCTCATTCATCACTGCATGGAAAAAGGTAATCACAGCATTCAAAGTGTAATTGTTTAACATGCTTAAAATTCAGATATAATCACGCAGGACTGTTTAATGTTATAGTCCTCTCACTATTACATAAAACCGATGAAAATAAAAAATACAACACCTTAAAAAAAAAACACAAAAAAAGATATTTAAAAATCACATGTAGTACAATTTGTTAACACCAAAAATGCCAATTGCATAAGATAGTGTTGGTCAACCAAAAATGCCCCTGTGTTTACAGTGGAGAGCAGAACCCTGCTAACACATGACGACTATTACCCTGAGTACGTGCCAGATCAACAGCCATGGCACGTTGCCCGCAGACTCTGCCTCCAGCGTTCAGGGTCCTTTGTGATGGTGTCCAGTACTGAAGAGATTCAAAAGCTGAACAGTTTTCTGCGATCCCTAAATATCACCCAACCCGTATGGATAGAAAGTGCAGGCAAGCACCAATATCCCGCATTTCCTAGAACCCCACGTTTCCCAGCATGCCTAATATTTGCTACATTGGCAATATTGTTCTTTAGTAAACATTGCCGGTTGTTTTCCAGCTCCTCCAGACGTATACATGCTGGAATTTCCAGCGCGCCCACACCGGGAATCGGCTCGACTACGCCACAGATTCCATAACATGGAAGCGCTTACGGTTTGCGCTTACCTCCAGCTTGACCCCACTTGCCACGGACTTTCCACAGTCTTCTCATACGCAAGCTCGTTCATTAAAGAATTCCAACTCCAAGCACGGATCACCGGGAACGACCCGGTCCACCTTGCGTTGCTGGTGCATGGTTCAAACACCTCCTACGTAACTGGCTTCCCCAACGATGCTTCCTGGCACTTTGTATGCGCGAGTTGGAACGGGAAAACCGGGAAGTGGGTCATCTGGGTGGACGGAGCGGTTGCGGGTTCTGGGAATTCCCTCAACTCAACTAGTCACATCGGAGGAGATGGCCTTTTTATGATTGGACAAGAGCAGAAGACTTACGGGGACTTCAACAACGACAGGGCGCTTTGTGGGAATGTTACGCAGCTGTACATGTGGGATCGATTCTTGGTCGACTCTAAAATCCAAAGCATGGTAAAACTTTGCTCAGCCGTCCCTTTTGGATTTTTCAAGTGGAATGAGTCCACGATGGAAATAGAGACGTCCCTGCAGACACGCAGAGGGAACTCGCCATGTCAAGGTAGAGTCGCCATGTCACCCTCAAGGCTTTGGATAATAATTTCCACTGTCCCGCCATGCGAATAGAATACAGCCAAGTTTTGATTGGTAACCTCAGGCTGAGATGGTTGTAAATATTTCATCCATGCGGTAATGCTGAGACCCACCCTTCAGAATATACTCTTCACTTCACATGAGTCATGGACACTTATTCTTTACTGAAGAGAGGACACATGGTCTTTACAGACTTGGAGAGCTCAAGAACTATTACTCCCGATGACATCTTAAAATTGGCAGACTTAAAACAAACTTGGGTTGCCGGCTGTTCAGTGACCCCAGTCACATTAATTTGCTCAAAAACATCCATTTTCTGCTAATCTAGTCTTTGTTCTTGATTCTTATAGGTTCCAAAATCCAACCACAAGACCAGCTTGTCATCTCTGGGTTGTATCCAAGTCTGCATCACAATCCTTCCATCAAAACCTGTGTAGCCTTTGACCCTGCAAGTGGAAAACCCATTAATCGCTTATGTGCTACACTTAAAGGAAGTGTTTGCCTGTTCCCAAAAGGTTGGGAACCACTGTTTTAGGAGATAGTTTACTGTTCACTGTTTAGTTGTGTTGATTTGCTATCTTTTGCATATTTGTTTTGTGTTTTATGCTTTTTGTGTTGTTTCATTTAGTTTTTGTTTTATTGTGTTTTGTGTGGTTATGTTTTGTTATCTTTTGCATTTTTGTTTTGTTATTTTTTGATATTTTTTGTTTTGCTTTTTTGTTATATTGTGTGTTTTGTTATCTTTTGCATATTTGTTTTGTGTTTTATGCTTTTTGTGTTGTTTCGTTTTGTTGTTTTGTGTGGTGTTGTTTTGTTATCTTTTGCAGTTTTGTTATTTTTTGTGTTTTTTTGTTTTGCTTTTTTGTTTTATTGTTTTTTTTGTGTGTATTTTGTTATCTTTTGCATTTTGTTGTGTTATTTTTTTTTCTTTTGTTGAGTTGTGTTTTTGTTTAGTCTGGAGGCTTAAAATGCAGTCCCTTGTGCGTTTGACCATGTGTCATAATCCAAGCATTTTCCTTCTTCACTTCAGAGCAGCTGGACTTTGGTTTTCCTGGAACCTCGTTCTTCTCACAAGTCAGCAATGAGATTCATTCCAAACCTGTGAGTTAGACAGAGCTCACGGCTGATTTTTATTAGATTCACTATAAACATACACTGTAAGGATCCAAATACAGTCACTATTGACACAGACATACAATATAATTGTCTGATGACCTGATCTTACATTATCCTCCTCTTTCTCCACAGGATACAAATGCAACCTTGTTCCCTGAAAATGATCTGACTCGTCATATTTCCCTCTTGAGTGCCATATTGAGAGTTATGGACATCAAAGCACACATCATCACACATTCTGATCTTTTGTACCTCACCGAAACCATTGAGAAGGCCAACCAACTCAATATAACAGCCGTTCCCACTGAAGTCTTCATATCTATGATCCGCAATTGCTTGGAACTAGTCAGCAGGCTCATCAACCCTGATATGGCCGAACAATGGGAGGATTTGATAGCACGTGGGGTATGTTATGAGACTGAAATGGACTCTTCTGAAACCAAATCCTCTAAAAAAGATCACTCTTCTATCAAGTTTACGAGTCAGTTTCCTGTATGTTCATAGAATTACCCTGGACCATTGACAATGCTGGAGAACATTGATAAGCTGCTGTGTATACTGGCAGATGCTCTCTGGATCGAGCACAAAAGCTTCACAATGTCAACAAAGAACATTGGTACAGGTTTTTTTTTTTGCCTCAGTAAGCATGACTAATTCCAATTGTGGTTGTACAACCATAAAAATGGGAGTCAATATTTGCTTTCTTGAGAGGTAGAGTAATAAATATAAACCTAATTGCATTCAAGCAGTTATTACTATTTAGCCATGGCAATTTTGGTTGTCCCACCATAAAAACTGTACAAACAACGATGAGTTTTTGTTATTTTGAGAGTCACAAGATCAATTGCTTCCTCAGATATTCATCTGGAGCCGCGGAGGCTGGCGCAGATGAGCTGCGGGTGTGTGTTCAAGCCCTCGGTTCACGGCAGACAGTTCAGCAGCCACGATGAGATCCTCATACCAGAGTCTGAAATGCAGCGAGTCTTTTCTCTGGGTGAGACACAAAGGGCTTTTGGGTAGTTTTCGTATTTCAACAGATAAATGCCATGATTTAATCAGAGGCTAATATTTTTTGACAGGCCACAAGGAAGTGATGGTTATTCATAGCTACTATAGTAACCTGTTAGAGATGTTGTCCAGACTGGAGGAAAAAACCCATGCTGACCAACCGGCAGACAAGAGGTTTGCATGAGCCTACTGAATTTTCTACACCAAAATTAATGTTTAGATTTCGATTCATAGTTGATTGGCGTCATAATTCATTATATTAACACTGTTTTGTTCATGTATTTGCAGGCATAACACTGGTCAGCTGGCCACAGCAGTGATCTCAGCAACAGTTCGAGATGTTTCCAGGGCAGAAAATGTTCACGTCTCTGTCCAGTACACCCTATCCTCTGGGATTATGGTAAAAAAAAAAAAAATACACTTAAAAACATGATGCAGGGTTATTATTGTTAACTAAAACTAAAACCATAAAAAAGACATATATACAACAAAAATACTAAAACTTTTTTTTTTTAGGCAGAGTATTCCAAACAAGTCACTCCTGTCTGCGTCTTTTGGAATATTATGTAAGAGAACGTACTACTGTTCTAAAACTGCTAACAGGTGTTATGTCATATTACAGTCTCTTGTTTGGGTCTGATTTAGTGTCTTATGTCCAAAGGGCGGGTCATACAAGTGCTTGGTCCAAGAAAGGGTGCAGAGTACTGCCTTCTCCTCCTGATGTCACTTCCTGCTTCTGCAACCACACCACCAATTTTGCTGTCCTCATGAATTATATGGAGCACAGGGTATGTTTAGACTTTGTGCTTTCAACTGTAAGAAAAATCGAACAAAGAATCTATTTACATTTTATATATGAAGAGTTCACTTGCAAAAACAGATAACGTTCAAAAGTCATGTTTTTTCATCGTGCATTCAAATTAATCTCAATCAAACTGCAGTCGGGTTATTTTGATAAGTGTAAAAGAGAAACAACAAATACAGCTAACTAACAATAAAACACAATAACATAATAAAAAACAGGATTTTTGAAAATAAAAAAACATGTTTTTGCAAATAAACTTCATATATTGTTTTTATTATAATATATTTATTTATATTAATTAAATGTATGTTTATATATATACACACACAAACTAACATATAAATATGTTATAAAAATATACAAATATAAATGTAGGGCAATAAGATATTATATAATATTATATTATAATATAACAATGCAATATTATATACATTACTTATTTTATTTATGAATAAATTATTTATACTAATGAAAATATGATTTTTCTTTTTTACTTATACACACACTAATATAAATATGGTGTGTATGTATGTATGTATGTGTATATATATCATATATATATATATATATATATATATATATATATATATATATATATATATATATATATTATTATATATTAATACAAACTAATTCAGCAATTAAAAAAACTTATTATTAGTGTACACACACACAAAACTATATAAAATCTAAAATATATAGCAAGAAAATAGTGTTATTTATGTTATTTTATTTATGAATAAATTATTTCTACTAATAAAAATATGGCATATCAAAATATTTGAAATATAATTAAATGTAATTTTTTACTTAAATGCCTTACATAATAAATATAAATATATCTATATATATATATTATTTTAAATGTTAATAAGCCTTTATATAAATATATCTATATATATATATTATTTTTTTTTTATAAACGAAAAAATTTATACTTTAAAATTTTTTTTTACAATGTTTAAGACTAAAAGTTAAATTATTGCATGAGAAATGTTAATAAGCCTTTTGATCTTTTATACAAATATACTGTCCTCACTGTTCTAACACAATCTGTCCAATAGAGGTCACTGTTAGCTTACAAACGAAAGCAAGCTTTAATAGTAGTCTTTGTGGTCTGTCTTGAGCATTATGTGAGAAGTTCATCTGCAGAACTTCATAAAGAGCAAATCTGATCTAACATTAATGCCCAAGCCACTCCAGTGCAGTAATGGCATCAGTCCTCACATACACAGTAGTTAACGTATATTTCCCAGACAGTTAGACTGAGAGAGCGTAAGGAATATGAGATCGTTGTGTTTTGATGGGTCTTTTCCCCGCAGTGGAGTGCTAAAGAGGAGAGCATTTTAACGAAGCTGACGTTTATCGGATCCGGAGCATCTCTCTGCGCACTGGTGGTGACCTTGATGCTGTTTACCGTGTTAGAGTAAGTGCTTTTCACCGATGCACTTCCTGCATGACAAGAGCCGTGTGCTTCTGTTGGGGAAACACTGCATGATGTGCCCTGGCAGCATTCGATTCGCTCTCTTTTATGATGTCTAACTTCCAGTGTTGGGTTCAGAAGGGTCACGACAGCATAACATTTGCTTGACTCTCGGCAGCACGCCGTCAATAGCGCTCAGTCGTGAGGCTGAATAAGTATTGAAAACCACTAATCGGCTAATTAGCGCTCTGTGCCAAATGAGCCTGAAGCTGAAGTTTTATGGTGACATTACAGGGAAGTTAATTAAAGGGAAGGGTCACACAAAGAGAGGTTAATCAGCGCAGAATCAGCCAAGCTGCTCACTTCTGGTTACCAAAATAAAAACAACTTCCAATCAAGCCACACACATTCTGCATCTGGGTTACCAAAACACCTTGTCTTATTTGTCATTCTCAAAATGTGTCTGAATGATTGCGAAAAAGGCATAAATGACAAAAAGTGTTTTGTATTTTTTATTTTTTTTTAACAGCATCCCCAAATCAGATCGAACATCAGTCCACAAAAATCTTTTTGTGTCTCTGACTTGTGCTCAAATTGTCCTTCTCTGCAGTGGTTCTGCTGTTCATAATAAGGTTTGGTGTTTTTCACACGTTTATTTGGTAGCATTACATCTAAAATGAGGTTGTAATTGCTGGTATGTTTTAACAGAATATTTAATTAATGTTTAATTAATCGTTGTTTTTTGTAATTGTTCTTATTTAAAAATTATTTTACGTTCTTATAATTTTATGTGGCTTTGCATTTTTATTATTTTTAATGTATATTTCTGTATAGGATTCATTTATTTTTAAAAAATGTTTTATCTAATATTTGTTATTTTGTTTCAACTTTATTTCAGGAATCAGAAAGAGCTTTATTTAACATTAGTATACGCCACGCAAGGTCATGTGTTACAGTGTTTTTACTATGTTTAAGGGTGTCAAGTTCAAAATCACTTAAACTAGTGGCTTATTGCTTTATTAAATGCTATCTGGCCTATAATATTGAAATTTTAAAAAGGAAACCAAGTGTATTTTTAGAACAAACTTGGTAGCAGCAGTCTGACGGTGTCTAAAAGCGACATTAGTGCTGTAGCCATATTTGGCGTTGGATAAGCTGGATAAGTACGGCTGTGTTTGTGTGGCTGTTTGATCTTTTGACCCTTCCATGGCAGCGTTCAGACCTCCGCACCTTACCTGCACTCCATGCTTGTGGCAGCTCTGATGCATTTGTTCTTCATGGCAGCCTTCAGCTGGATGCTGGTGGAGGGCCTGCTGCTCTGGAGCAAAGTAGTGAGCGTTAATTTGAGCGAGGACCGACACATCAAATACTACTACCTGATTGGCTGGGGTAATGCGACTCCGCCCCCAATCTCCTCTTCAGTCTGTTGTACTGCACAGTTATTGATTGGGTTCAAGAGTACAGGAATGCAGTTTCCTGTTTATGTGACAGCACTGAATATTTACATATACTTGATTTTATTTTGCACTGCTTTTCTTAAATTAGACATTAAAACTAATAAATTAACATCCAAACTGTAGCAAATTGAAAAAAAAAAAACACCTTACCGCAAACCATTTATTTAAAAAAAAAAAAAAAAAAAAAAAAAGCATAAGCATCCTTTTCAAGGTTTAAAACGACAGGTGTGATATAGAAATGTGTGTGATTTGACAGGTCTGCCCGCGCTGATCGTTACCATCACACTGGAAACACCCACCGGAAAATAACTCATCGCACAGTCACTCATAACTCAGTCATACAGAACTTCGCACATACCAGTCTTTGCAGGACCCAGTCATCTTCATTATTATGGTATGACTTTACTTCTGTCATCCTTCTCTTTCATAATCATAATAATAACAAGTAGTAAATAAAGAAAGAAATAAAGTAATGAATGAAAAGTGAATGCAAAAATATTTGTATGCATGTTTAATAACAATAATAACATAATAAAATAAATACATGTATAAAATATATAATATAAAACTTTTTTTTAATTATATTTATATATACAAAAAAATCTGTTTTATATTATGTGTATGTGTTTCTTTTTTTTTTTTTTTTTTTATTTTAAATGTTACAATATGCAGTCTTTTTAAAATAATAATATAGTGTGTTATTTGTGGTATATACAGTTAAACATGTCAATTACAAAAAAAAAGTAATTACACAAAATAACAAAGAATGTTACAATATTCAGTATTTTAAAAATAGTAATATAGTTGTTTTTTTGGTATATACAGTTAAAGATATGAATTACAACAAAAAATGTAATTACAATAAATTACAAAGAATTACAATATGCAGTATTTTTAAAATAATAATATAGTGTGTTATTTTTGCTATTTACAGTTAAATATATGAATTAAAAAAAATTAATTACAAAAAAGTATTATGTATAATTTTTATTATTACTTTAATATATGAGCTTTATAATAATGTAATAACTATTACATTCATATATAACATTGTATGAAGTTTATATTGTTTTTATGTATTTTTATATAATACAAAAATATACACACATGTGGGAAAATGTTCTTTAATTTATATATATATATATCATATATATATATATATAATATATATATATATATTATATATATATATATATATATATATATGATATATGTGCACTTGCGTATATGTGTATATTTAATATGTATAATAACAACAGCAACAAAAAATAAATAAAACAACATAAATAACAGATGCTAAATGTTTTTGTTAGCTGTGTTTAATAACAAAATAAATACTTACACATAAAAATATAAAATATAAAACGTTTTTATTACACATATATTTCATTTATTGTATTGTTATAATGTTACAATATGCAACATTTTAATAATATAGTGTGTTATTTTTTTGGTATACAGTTAAAAATAAACTTCAGAAAAGTATTTATTTTTAATTTTTGTTATTACATTATTACACAACATTTGTATAAAGTTTATATTGTTTTCTATTTTTATATAATACAAAAAATACATGTGTTTTATGTATTTTTACATATTACAAAAAAATGACAACACACACTCATGTGTTAACACTTAATTTTTTATGTATGTGCACTTACATATGTTTAATATTTATAATAATAATCATAATAATAATGCTTTTTATAGATTGTAATATTTATGTTAATTGTTATAAAAATGTTAAGGTGAATATCATGATTCTGACCCGCGTGGTCATGATCACCATCGCCACAGCCAAGAGGAGATCTTTGATGATGACTCTGAACAGCAGTCCAGAAGAGCAGGTCTCCGAGCAGATAAGGTAGAACATCTTTCTCTTCGTCAGTACTCTTGCTCATGTGGCCACAAAAAAGAGCCATTTCCAAACTAAGCTCTCATTCCACCTGAACTTGTGCAGTCCGACTGATCCAGTCATTTCGGCTTTCTATTAAAATGATCTATTTGCACATTACAGCCTCTTTCAACATCAAATGTTTTGTTTGTTTTTTGGCCCATTAATGGAAGGATTTGACGTTTTTTCCCCCCTCAAAAGTAAACTTTCTGACAGCTTGGTCACTGCAGGACCCCGGCGATATGTTTTTTAAAAACAGGCCTTTATACGATTCTCATCAGAAGGCCCCCAAATTAAAATAAAAAACCACAAACCAAACAAATCTACCACACTTAACCACCATCACAAACCCCTCAGGACCTCCAGCACCAATCAAGCACCTGCGAGCCAGCCCCTGTGTGTAAAAAATATCAATGTGACTCTTGAAAGCCGGTGGTCAATTCCAGCGCTCTCCAAGGAAAATCAAACACACGCTTCCTCTGCTTGGCAGGGCCTGTTCGGACTACAGCTGGTTCGCTTTAGCGGTTACCTGAATAGGGAGGTAATTTTATACTAAACAGAATTAAAAGCGAAATACCTTAAAAATTCTCACAATACTAACAAAAATAAGCATCACCTTAATCAAATAAAACCCCCTAAAAATCAGTGCCGATCCTCGACCGTATATACGCACCAATATAATAAAATAAAGTGTTTTTCATATCATTCGTCTGCTTTTAGGGCGGCAGTGAAAGCCGTGCTGGTCCTGTTGCCGATCCTGGGCCTGACGTGGCTCTGTGGCGTCCTGGTGCCGTTCTCCGTGGTTATGGCGTACGTCTTCAGCCTCCTGAACTCGCTGCAGGTAAGAGTGTTTCGTGAACGCTGGAGCTGAGGTAAACCTTAACAAGGAAACAGAAAATTGCTACTGAGAGCATCTGTGTGTGGAGTCAACTTTTAGACTTCTGGTAAACGCTGAAAATCTCTGAAAAGTTTAGTCCTTTCTTTTCTGCATTCGTGCTGAATCCAGCGTTTAGTAACTGTCAGAATCTAGGTGAAAAAATATTCCAAAGTAACTGTCAGAATCTGGGTGAAATTATTTTTGGCGAAAGACAGGATTCCGAACAGATCCTCTGTTACTTCCTTTTCCCGTTAAATCATTATTAATGGTTGTTGAGTTCGGCTTTAATGCAGCCAAGCTGGGAAATTTAGATTTATTTAGTAATTTACTTTAGTCATTTCATTTATTTTAAATAAGGAAAAAAACATGCGTATGTGATTTATTATTCATTTAATATAAATAACATTGCAGCAGGCACTAGATCAAAATATACAGAATATTGTAGTATCATCTACAGGTCTGTCCTGTTTTTAATTTCCTGCCGTTTTGTGGAAAATGTGGACAGTGGCTTGTAAAACAAAGCTGTATGTTTATATTTATAAATATTTGTAATCTTGTTCTGTGCATGATTAACAATTCTGAAATTGACAAAAATACTTTGACTTTTTAAAACGTTATTTGATTATTATTTAAAATAATTACCTAAATAGTTTATTTATTATGTATCCCATATTTAAGCAGGCACAAAATCAGAATATACAGAATATTGCAATAAATTGTTCAAATATTACATCATCTGCAGGTCTGACCTGTGTGTATTTTTGTTTATAAATATATTTAATCTTATATTTTCTGTGCATGATTAACAATTCTGGAATCGACAAAAATACTTTGACTTTTTAAAACGTTATTTGATTAATTAAAAGAATGACTAAAATACAGTTTATTTATTTGTTTTGTAGCATTTGAAAAACAAAGCAGTATATTTTTATTTATAGATATATTGATTATCATTTTGTGTAACACTTCTGAGATCATCCAAAATAATATTCAGAATTATATTTATAGTCAGTGCAGCTCTATTATAATTTGAAATCATTTGGAATATTTGTTTTTAAAACACTAACCACATTTAAGCAGGTGCAAAATCAAAACAGAGAATGCAGATGTGTTTATTTGCATAACACCAAGCAATATATTTTAGTTTATAAATATTTTTTTTAATAATGTTGACAAACTCGACAAATATTTTGCAGTACTGTCATTAATCCAAATGATTTCATTTGTAGATGCGCTTTGTTTGTTTAAAAGCGTCAAAGAGAATATCACAGTGTGTTATTTGGAACAAAAGAAAGAAAAGTGTGTCATTGTTTATTGGTTACAAGCCTGTGCGGTTTGAGTCGTGGGTTTGTGATCTCTGAAGCTCCTTAATCAGTTGTTTCTGTAATAGAGCTGTATATATATCACAAGAAAATCAATAGAGATTAAGCCTGACTCGCATCATTAAACCACACTATAAATAGTTCATCTTCCACACTAATTAAAAAAATGTCTCAACACAGTCACAACAGATGTAGGCCTTTCTGAAACAAAGTCACAGTTTAGTTGGTTTACTTGTTTTCATTTTCTCTTGTTTGTTTGTCCACATCTCCAGCCATAGCAGAAGTTGCACATTAAAGGCATGTGTGTAAAGTGTCTCCTCTGAGGATACGTCAACTAAACGTGTGTGTTTGAAGGTCATACGGTAAAATTTGTGGCAGATGTGGATGTTGTTTTCCTTAGGTGTATTTTTATTGCTTTAGTTCATACCATAAATAATATTTACATATGGATTCCTACAGTATTCATGGGTCTGTGTTTGTTATGTAGTATTCAAGTCAGTTTCTAGTGATTAAACTATAATCATTGGTGTCCTTCAGCCCCGGAAACTGCTGTATCATCAAATAGCTTGACAGATTGATAGTGTGAGTTTGATTTTACATGAATCAAGTAAGGCTTGTTTTAGAATATTGAGAAAGTTAAAAACAGTGATTTGTATTTTGTACTACAATTATTTTTGGTGTGGGGGGGAAATTATTTATTTGCCTTTTTTTTACTGAATTATTAAATTAATCTTAATGATAATATATAATAATAACTAAAAAGTTAAATTAAAATAACTTTTTAATGTTTTTGAAAAAAGTCTCTTATGCTATCAAAGCAAATATATTACAAATATATCTGCTGTCTTGTGGAAAATGTGTACAGTAGCTTTCAAAACACAAAGCGGTATTTTTTTATTTATAAATATTTTTAATCTTGTTCTGTGCATGATTAACAGTTCTGAAATAGACAAAAATAATTTTCAGAAATGTTGATTAATTCGATAATTTTATTTGATTATTTAACAGTAATATTATGAAATACAGTTTGTTTTCTATTTTAATATATTTTCAAATGTAATTTATTCCTGTGATTTTCGGCATCATAAGTCTTCAAGATCCTTCAAAAATGATTCTAATATGCTGATTTGCTGCTCAGGAATCATTTATTATTATTATAAATGTTGAAAACACTAGTGCAGAATAATATTTTTGTGGAAACCGTGATATATTCAAGTTTTCAGGATTCCTCAACAAACAGAAAGTTTAAAATAACAGCATTTATTTGAAATAGAAATCTTTTGTAACATCATAAATGTCAATTTTGATTCATTTAATGTGTCCTTGCTGCATAAAAATATTAATGTCTTCAAAAAAAAAAAAGGCACATGCTCGCATGTGCAAACACACACACACACATTTGTTTGTAACCCCCCCCCCAACACACACACACATTTCATCCTAAAAAGATGTAAAATAAATCTAAACTGAATCAACAACCAGACATTATTTAACACTTTTTTAAAATAAGGTAAATGTAAATACACACTCAGGCTCTTAATCAAACCAAACATAAATTTGTAAATTATAATGAATGTCACTACAGATTTTGGCTCTGAATCAGTCCAAACAGAAAATGAGTCAGAGATTTTTTTCAGGAGTAGCAGAATCCACAGGAAATCACTGCAGGCCTCTGTGTGATCGTTTCACCGCTTGGATATTTTGCCAGCCTCTTCCTTTTCAAATGTGACAGGTGAAAACATAACTCCCATGTGTTAAAGACCAACCAGATCGAACTGTTTTCTCACTAAATTCCACCCTTTATTTTGCCCATCTGTGAAAGCGGCTGCGAACAATGACAATGAAACTGTACGCTTAACCCAACTGCATTGTAAATTCAACCTTGTTAGAAAAACCCACCACTCCAGCAGCAACGAAACGACAAACTTCTTCTAAAGTTTTATGAAGTCGTTGACAATTCTCGTCAATGAAGTTTTCATGCCGCACGCTTTCAGTGTTTGTTTTGACGTGCGTCGAGAATGAACCGCCACTGTACCCGGAGTGCTTGAGTCGTTCAGAGCCGCAGACCTTGTGTTTAAGTGCTTCATATAGACGTTGTGAGCTCTTAAATACTTTGGTGCGGCCCATGGTTTTTAAAAGGAAGCAGAGACGGCGTGCGCTCATATGAATGCAGACCGCATGGGGCGGGGAATGAAGCATTCTAGCATCTGAAGCTGCTTTGATTGAGGATAAGTTTGTAATTTCATTGGCACGGCTGCTTTCTAAGCAACGCCCTTGAAAATTTGAAGAATATAACAGGCGCACTTTATTCAGAGAAATTCCTGTCGGGATTTTTTTCCCTTCCATGTTTCATTGTATTTTCAATAGGCAGCAATAACAACATAAAACTTAAGCCAGAGGACTTTATTGTTAAATCAATAAAAGGAATAATGTTGACAAGCCTTTTTCATTGGCCACACTTTGTCGTCTTGAGCGAGGGAAGCAACACGACAAACAAATCATTCTTATTTAGAGCGCTGAGTATGTTATGTAAACAAGCATGAAATAGCTTTATTTTGGAGAAATTAAATCCATGTGAAAAACTGTTTATTCATTTTTGAAGGCTTTTAGCTTTTGTGTGGGTATTCAGAACAACTCATAGAAATGAAATAGAGATGTTTTGATTATTCTATTTAAGACTTTTTTATGTGATTTCCAGTAAAACATGCTTAAAGTGATACAAATACTTTGAATATTATTATTGAGTAGGTTCGAGTGAATTATGATTTTGCAAAGCATTTTATTTGCTGTTTTTCTTTTTAGAAATGTTAAATAAAATTAGTATAGCGTTTCTACTGCATATGGTACTGTGAATTATTTACTTTTTTTATCAGAATCAATACATGCATATAATAGCTTTATAGTAACTAATGTTTAATTTCTGAAGGCTTTTTTTTGAATATCTTTTATTTATTTATTTATTTTTAAACATGATTTCAAAGTGATTTTCAATCCATTTTTGGATTTTGGAAATTTCAGAAGCATTTTTGTCTGCTTTTTTTCTTTGAAGAAATTGTTAAATAACATGCATATTTTTATATTTCCATGTAGCAAGTTAATTATTTTTATATTATTATTATTATTATTATTATTATTATTAAATTTATAATTTTTTGAAGCCCTCAGGCTTTAATGTAATACAAATATTTATTTATTTATCAGAATATTCACAGAAATTAATGAAATGGAGACTTTTGAACTTTTTTGATAATCACTTTTTTGTGTGTGATTTCCAGTAAAAAGTGGTAAAAGTATTTTTGAGTAGGTTGAAATGAATTATGACGTTGCAACTTATCTTTATTTTCCATTTTTTCTTTGAAAAAATGTCAAGTAACATTAGTGTAACATTTCTGCAACACAGTACTACGGTATTTTAAACTCTTTAGTTGTTATTTTTTCTGCTGTTATCAGAATCAATACATAAATTATGTTAAGCATAAAATAGCTTTATTTGTATATTATCAACTATTAATTCAATTCTGAAGGCTTTAATGAGTATGCATGCATGTGTGTGTGTGTGTGTGTGTATGTGTGTATGTATAAATATATATAGGGGTGTCAGTTTAACTTAATTAATTAGTTATGAAACAATAACGCGATTAAAATATTTTAAGGCAGTTAACGCACTGGCCCCGCCCGTCATCTTACATTTCATACAGTTGACTGTTAACAAATATGATGCAGGGCAGCAATGCCATAAATGCTGTTATGCCCTTAAATTCAAGATATTGGGGCAAAAATGTCCTGTATGTGTTTTTGTCTCATATTTATATCATATGAGAAGCGATATCAATCGATTTCTGTTTGTTCCGAATATCACGAGTTTAAATGTGATTTATACAAGAAGTGGATATAGTGTTATATTTTAAACACAATGTTGTGTTTTTGCTCAATTCTGCATAGAACATATTACCTTTAAAGCCACAGCAGAACTGTTGTGCGTCTCTGAGTGACACAGCAGTGTTTAGTTTCCGCTTTTTGAATGAATCGTGTGAATCAGTGATTCAAAGACCATTCATAAAGAGAGCCATTTACTTCATTCCTGAATCAATCAGCCGTCTGAACAAATCATAAAGGCATTTACTGTCGCCTGCTGGCAGATTTAGTTTCTTATTTAGAGCATCATTTCGTTAAATAAAAAAAATAAAACCTTTAAAGGGACAGTGCACCCAAAAAATTTTAATTCTGTCAACATTTTCTTACCCTCATGTCGTTTCATACCTTTCTTTGGTGAAACATGAAAGAAGGTATTTTGAAGACTGTTGGTAACAAATTATGTTTTACTAACCAAGTTCGGGAAGACGACGTTCAGATAATTAAAGGTGCTGTATGTAAGTTTTTAACTCTTCTTAAGCCAAAAAATAACATACTGTAATATGTTTGTAGATATTCAGGAAACATGTTATGTGTACATAGCTGTTTCTCTGAAAAATAGTAATTTCAACCACTAGCTGGCAATATTACATACTGCACCTTTAACCTAATTAACACAAAGGGAGCACAATCGGTAATCAACCCAATTAACAAGATAAGAAGTGTGTGTGTGTGTGTGTGTGTGTATATATATATTACACACACAGCAGTCTTACCGCTGTTCGCATAACCCTTTACTCTGTTTATTATATGTAAGTGTGAACTTGTGAAAGCTGTTTTGGTTACGCCGAATTGAAGAAATGTTAAATAGCATGTGTAACATTTCTACAACATCTGGTACTATGGTACTGTGAACTCAGCATTTACCAGAATCAGTACATGAATAAAATGACATAATTAGGTTTAATTTACCTCTAGGCATTCTTACTGATGATAATTTGTGAATTTTAGAAGACGACATATCGTTTAATGTGTCTGCGAATAACATTACAAATCGAAAGCAACATGATCCCATTCATACAACCCCAAAACTCGCTGATTATTTACAAATTCCAGAACCATAAACACCACCATGTGCTTCTCTATCATGCTGGAAACAAATGGCTTTCGGTGAGGATGGGGTGGGGGGAAGTGGAGGTGCTTCATTTGGCCATAAATCGCATGACCCTCCGTCATCCAATCTCAGTGCAATGTCATTCAAAATCTCAGTGCTATCCATTACCCGTATATAATAGGCCCTCCACCATGCATTGTCCATAGCATTATACGCTCATAATTTCCCTCTATCAATAACTTTGATTATAGATAACAAAAACGAGGACAGGTTTTTTGGGTGCGGGATGCAGAAGTTTTTTGGGCGTTAAAGTAAAGGTGGATCAAAGAATGATTTACTTTTATTTTAATCTTATCTACTTATTTAATTACTTATTTATTTAGCATAACTTAATTATTTAACTTAACTTAATTGTTTTTCAGTTGGTACTTTGAATGTTTTTTTTTTTTTTTTTTTAAAGAACTTAAATGTAAAATTAAATGACATTAGAATTATTGGTCTTTTTTTTCTTCTAAAGGTTCTTAAAGCAAAAAATATAAATGTGAAGTGAAAAGACTTATTCAAACACCTTTTCAACAGTCTCTACAAACACCTCCTGAACCCTTTAACAGAGTGTTTTGGGAAATTATTTTGACATGGATGCACAGGGGGGCAACCTGGAAGAGCGCCGCTAACCCCTCACAAAGAGACGGGTGTCTAATTTTAAAAACTCACTGTAACAAACAAAAACAGGAGGACAGGAATCCCTCAGTCAAGACAGGTGTCCAGCTCGTCTCTCACTCCCTCTGGCCTCCATGGTCAGCCGGTCCCCAAACCCCCAGCCAGGGAAATGTTTTTCAAATGGAATTGTTTAAGACGGAAAACACAGAAAAATGTCTGTTAAAAATTCAAGCCGCTACTGATGATCACAAATATCCTGCTGACCGAGTCTCAGCAAGCAGAAACACAAAGCTTTTAGATGTGATAATAGTTGTGCCCTTGTGCACAGTTTGAGTTATGACTCTTCTAGCAGTATAGTATTGTTTATGATTTCGTATATATTAATATTTTGAATCAGATTTTATCTTTACGTTTTCTGTTTTCATTTGAATTTTAATGAAGATTTTTGTACTTTAGTTGTGTATTTTTTCCATTTTTAATCTCATCTAGTTTTTATTAACTATTTCAGTTTTTTTTTTTTTTTTTTAAGCTTAGTTATTTTATTACATCAAATTAAACTAAATTAAAATAAATTGTCTTGGCAGCTAGCTGAAAAAAAGTATTTTTTACTTTTAAGTAATTTTTATTAATAAGTATTTAATGTAATTAAAAAAAATAAATCTGTAGTTTTTATTAAGTATTTCAGTTTTATTTATTTATTTAAATTTAGTTTTTTTTTTACATCAAGTTAAACTTAATTAAAATGAGAAGTGTTGTATGGGCAGCTAGCTGAAAAAAAGTTGTATTTTTTATTTTATTTCAAGTAATGCTTTTTTATGAGGACTTAATGTAATTTTATTGTGTATTTAGCCATTTTTAGTAGATTTTGTATGTCTGTTTACTTTTTATTAACTATTTCAGCTTGTATTTCTATTTTTTAAAGTTTAATTATTTTATTACATCAAGTTAAACTAAACTGAAATTAGAAGTTATCTTGGCAGGTAACGGAAACAAAAAGTTTTATTTTTTATTTTATTTCAAGTTATGTTTCACTTTTTTTCTTTTCTTTTTTTAGTTTAGTTTCGGTTTAGTTTTAGTTTAGTATAATAAACCCGACCTCTAGTGCATATTGTTACTTTAGGTCTGAGCAATAATAACATGAGTTTATTAATATGTGCAATAATGTACATGAGCATTTTAATCTAGTGTTGAAGTGTGAGCTTGGGCCCTACCGCATGTAGCAAAATGGCACTTTGATGCTGGAATCTGGCCAAAAAGTGAGGAATAATCATTGCGAGTAACACGTTTCCTGTTGAGAGGAAAGGGAATTCCACGGCTGTCGCGTTTGGCACCCACCCGCATTTATTTGCTTTATAATTACCTGCCGGCTCTGTGTAGTAATAGTTTGTGTCATAGGAAAGCAAATCACTCGGCTACCCTGGCAGGAGATTGAGGATCACATGACCCGCTGGGAACGACCTCGCAACCCCTCTTACAACAACACGACCCTTGCATGTTCAACCTCTGGTGTCAGAAACCACTCCGACACCCAAATTACACCGAAACAATGGCGGCTGATTTATGATTTCAGCTGATATAGGTTCATGAGATGGGCGGTTTGTGTGCATGTCTTCTAAATCTGGTTTAATCTGAGTGCTGTGGACTGTTTGGAGGGCTTTGATGTATACTTTGTAGATAATTAACAAGAACTGGGTCAGTCCGGGCAAGAGAAAAGCTCTTCCTCTTCTTCTCTTTTTTCCGTAAAGGCTGTCAAACGCTGATGCCAATTTACCAGTGAGCAATTCGTTTTCTGCATGGAAATGAAATCCAGAATAAACACGATATGTATTATTCATGGCCGTGCTCTTTTTAAATCATTATTTCATCTGAAAGAAGAATAAATAAAAAGTCTCTCCTTTTTTATAATAGAATAAACAATTTTAATCGTTGGTTTGTCTTAAAACTGAAGTTGTCCGCTCACATTCTTCTCTAATTAACAACAAATCAACCAGAAATCTGTGCTAAGATTTATTTATTGACAATAAATAAAGGGGAATCCCATTTTTTTCTGGCGTGAAACATTGAAAAATCAAAATACATAAATTAATAAATAATAACAAATGCATTTAAAAGACTGAATTTCATTCAAAAAGAACAAGTGGGTTAGGTATGATTTTTTAAAAGTATAATTTCTTTAAAGTTATTATTTTTTTATAATTACACTTATTTTTAAACAGTTATTATTTTTAATATTTTAAAAACTTTGATGGATAATCAAAGTCAGTGTGGTATAACCGGTATACAGAAAACAACATCACACATTTTTACCTTTTTTATGAAAATCAGGGTTAATTCAGGTAATTTTAAATAACTGTCAGCGAAGCTTCATGATATTCTTGATTAAAAAAAGAAAAAAAAAAAGATTGGAAATTGTTGAAAACTTTTATTAAACAATAAAGTGTATGAAAAATTATTATTTTGCTTGATAACTACACCACTAAACTTTCTTTTTGACTCATCAAATCAAAATAAAATAAAATACCCAACAAGAATACAAAGATTGCATTTCTACAAACTTGAATTCTGATTTCAGTTTTAAATCAAGCTTAATTTGGGTCATGTTAAATAACTTTCAATGAAGCTTCATAATATTCTTGATTAAAAAAAATCATGAAAAAGGAAAAAAATATTGAAAAAATCTGGTAAACTTTTATTAAACAATTAAGTGTACGATTTTTTTTAAACTAAATTTTTACTTGTTAGTTTGTCTTAATTTCACTGCTGAAGTCATCCATGCACATTCCGGCCAAAAAACAAAAAACAAAAAAATCTGTATCATCCAGTGTGTAACTATGAAAAGCCCTTTTGCCCTTCCTGTGTGGCAGGACTGTCGTTTTGTGACGTTTCCCCTGCTGCCTGGCCCCTAACGATTGTTTACAAGGATATGTTGATTGGTATTAATCTGGTTCTCGTCGTTTCGGTGGCTTGTGTTAAGAGTTACCCACCCTAGGTGGGAAAAAGCACAGGGCCGCTGACAGCTCGGCACTCGGCCGCGGAGCTGGGCTTTTTACACTGTGCAGATGTGGTCTCCTGCTTTGTTTTTCTAAGTAATTATCATCATTAAGTCAAAGCATGTGCCAATCATCTGCCTTTGAGTTGGGCCCAGTTCAGGTCGAAAACCACCTTAATGCTTGAAGTGCGTCAAAACTCGACTCATTAGCTCTGGAAAAAAGGCAAGTGGTAGAGTTTGGTTCGCTGGCAGTTTTGAATTCTGTGGTAGTCAGTTTTAAGGCTTTTCATCTCTTCATAACAAAAAGACTCAAGTTTAAAGTTTATGTAGAGGTCAATGACAAATAGAGGTATGAGTTTTTAAAATGGAAATCAAAATGCATGTGCCAGGTTTGCTGTCTTTGTATTCTTGTCGGTTACAAACGTTTATTTTTGTATTTTATGTTTTGTTTTATTTTAGATTTTAATGTCTCAGAATGTTTAAAGGTGTTATCACCAAGGTGCATAAATAAAATAAAATAAATAAATGAATGAATAAATACATTTTCATTGACTTTGAATATACTTAATTTTTTAAATAAAAGTTTCCAGATTTGTTTTAATCGTAAATGTTATGAATCTTTCTTGAATGTTATTTCACTTGACCCAAATTAATTTAGCTTTTTTATGAAAAGGTAAAAAAATTCATGATATTCTTAAACAACACAATGACCTTGACCTATTTTCACATGACAATAAAATGGCTTTCTGCATGTTTGTTAATCAACCAAACAAAAGTTTTTTTTGTTTTGATTTTTGTTTTTCATTTGTTTTCTGTGGATTGTTTGGCCAGTTGCACAGTGAAGATTTTTTATTTGTATTTTTATTTTTATTTTTTATTTTATTTTTACTTTAAGCCCCACAAAAATAAAACAAAATACATTTTGAATTCAGAAAAAAAAAAAAAACAAGCAGTATAGGTGATTCAAATGAATATCTCTCATTTGCATTTTTAATGTATTTTTGAGTAATTTAGTTGATTCAGTCCAGCATAAAATAACAAACATAATATTATACATAATATTCTTGCAGGAAGGATTTGTCTAGCTAAAATGATCAGACAATAAGAAGACTATTTCACACCAACGAGGAGACAAAGCCTAAAAACACAGACTGCGAAAGAGACAAAGAGACTGGAAAACCAAGACGAATGAAGTGCTCATGTCGATGAACTACCATTCGTTTTCACTTAGGACTCCCGTGAGCCGTGGTCAACCCTAAACGCATGTGACGTCCATGCCGAGTTATGCTGGATAAGGATTGATGCTCTCGGTGTAAAGTGTCTTAACCGCATGTGGCACGACTCGGGCATGTGCCATTAACCCCCAGCCCACTCGAAGCTGAAGAAGAAAACAAGACGACTCCCAGACACCCATTTAAGATGTGTTTTTTATTGTGCAAGAGGCATGATTTTGTTCTAAATCAAATCTTTATTGCTATGTTGCAATATAAAATCTGTTACAATAATATTTAGCTTCAAATAACCTTATTTACAGTACATCAAATTATGCCCAAATGCATGAGCTGATCGATTTTCTGCTCGACTCTGCGAGATCTGGGTCCGTCCCAGCTGCTCCGTCTTAGCCATGAGAAGCCTGACATTTTTCTTACTTTCAGTGGAAAGTATGTAATTAGAATTTGCCTGAGATTGGCAGGGAGGTCTCATGCGTTCTGACAGCGGGGGGCACTCAGAAATGTCTATTGGATGCCTAAGTATTTTTAATTAAACAGTTTTTTTGGCACACGGGGCCCCCTTTTCTCCTGGGGTTCAAAGAGTGTGGCTTGACCCATGTGTTAAGAGTTTGTATCAATTTTCTGCAAGGATGTTTGACTTGGCCCTTCCAAGCATGCAATGTGAAATTGTCTTGTTTAAAAGCGAATTTGTTTACCATTCACTCTCGCTCCCTCTCTCTCTCTTCTGCACACATGTGGGCCATGAGCTTTTGGTGTTTAGTTACTTTGGATTCTTAGTGTGGTGCCTTTTCTTTTTCTTTCATTTTAGTCTTGAACGCACAAAACAAATGAGTAGTGAAATGCAGTGGATGTCAAGATTAATGTTCAATTCTGTGAAAGAACATTGTCTATTTTTTGGACTTTTTTTATTTGAGAAAACTTTTAAATTGTACATTAGATAAACTGTAGCAGATGTCATTTAATTGAATTATTAAAAGATGTTAAGCTAAAATCAAGCTACTCTTTTGGAAAAATTAGTTTACTAACCTACAAGCTCTGAGCAACAAATAGCTTGACTTCATCTTTTTATGTCACTTAAGTAATTAAATTGCATAATTATGTGTAATTTAAATAATTGTTATACGGGTTATGCTGCTTATTATTTTAAATATTTAAATATAAATATAAATATAAATATAATATACCTTTAATATAATTTTTTATAGAATATACATGTAATATATATATATATATATATATATATATATATATATATATATATATATATATATATATATATATACACACACATACACACACACACACACACACACACACACACACACACACACACATATACACACATATACACACTAGGGGTTGAACGACTTCTGATTTTTTTAAGTCGACTTTTATGTGATGAAAGTCGAGTCGAAGTCGACTCGTCGCTGATGACGTCATTAATGAACAAATAACCACATAGCTATTACAAACCCCTTGTGCACAGCTGTGGTATATTTCCCCTATAACAGCTCATTTTTATTAGTTCTTTTGCCTTTGGGTCATTTTATTTCTCACAGATTTCTGCTCGTTCTAAATCAGATATAGATAAAGTAGCACAGTAAAGATTACATTACAAGTAGCACAAAGATTAAAGATTACAACAATTAACTTACCTGTACAATAAGCGGTTTAAAATGTGCATTCTCCTGTTCAATTTCGAGCATCCAGTAATATAATCACACATGACTTCGGAGTATACATTTATTTGTCATTTTAACTGTTTGGAAACGAAGCGTAAATGTGTAAGTCCTTCAAATATTTCTTATCCTGTTGCGCCCTCTACAGGACCAGCGACTAGTCGATGTCAAGGTTAAAGCGTCATGGCAGAGCATTGAAGTCGACTAGTCGATTATTCTGTGCAACCCCTAATATATACACATTATATAATTTAAAAATAAAATGCATGATTATATGCAAGTTATAATTTGTTGTACAATTTATATTTAATTGTGCAGTTTATTATAATTATAGTTTTTTTATATAATATTATAACAGAGAGCGTATATGTAATATAATAACATAATATTAACATATAACACGTAATGCGCACATAATTATCTTTTGTGTAATTTATTTAAATAACAAAATACATAATTATGTGCAAGTTATATAATCTATAATAAATTATGCAGTTTATTATAATTATATAATTATTTAAATTTGGATATATATATATATATATATATATATATATATACACATAAACTATGTATAAGTTTATGTAATATGGATTTAGTATATACACATTATATAATTTCTGTAATTTAAAAAATAAAATGCATGGTTATTTCCAAGTTATTTAATTTTGTTATACAATTTTTATGTAATTGTACAGTTTATTATAACTGTATTTAAATTTTGTATACATTTACATATTGTAATGAAACATTTTATATAATTATTATAAATTATTATAAATTATGGTGGAAAGTAACGAATTACATTTACTCGCGTTACTGTAATTGAGTAGCTTTTTTGTGTACTTCTACTTTTTAAAGTAATTTTTAAAATCTGTAATTTTACTTTTACTTAAGTATATTTTGTTTGAAGTATTGTACTTCGCTACATTTTAAAACACATTAATTACTGAGTAAAAAAAAAAGAAAATCGCTCCCTCGAAACTACTGCAGTAAATAATGGGCAGAAGGGCAAACTGGCGCTAAAATCACAAGAAAGATGCAGACGGACAAAACAGGCGTTAGTGGTGCAGACACCGCTGAAAACGAAACCCGTCATATTCTGAAGTTGAACTCGAAGGAAATGAAGTGAACTCCTGCCCATAATTATGCTTTATTATGCAGTGTAAGCTGTGCTTGCCTAGGGAGACCAAACTAGCAGCTTATAAAATCTCGACATCAACCCTTCGCAAGCATGTAGAGGTAAGCTAAATAATTGCATCGTTGTTAAAAATGAAGCTTTGACATTTTAGCAAGAGGTTTTGCACAAATTAGCCAAAAAGACTGGTGCGGAGTGTGCGATATATATCGTCTGCGATAATATAATTGTTTTAATGATGTGCGCGCGCATTTATAGTGCGTACTTTCACTGTGTGATTCAGTCTTGTAAAATGCATTTAGAATGATCACAAAATTGAAGATATAGGGGCAGTAAAATATCATTTCATATAGTAAATCAGAATCACACAACGAATGCCGTCTTTTCCTCCAAAAAATCATCATGATTACATATATATACATATATATATATATATATATACATATATATATATATTTTTTTTTTACAACAGGTCAGTAAACAAGTTAATTTAAGAGACTTGCGGTTTAGACACCATATTGCCTGTTTTTGCTCTATTTCTACAACAAAAAATAATTCCAAACACAGCCACCAAAGCCCAGTTTTGCATCTCTGAGCAACATGACAGTGTTTCGTTCCTGAATGAATCAACCGTTTAAATGATTCGGTTCAGTCGCAATGACTCACTTATTAACAGTGACTTCCTGACACCTACCTACTTTTTTTTTAATAATTAATTTCTTATAATTTCAAATGAGTATTCAACATTTTATGTCTTGTATATCAAAACATTATTCATGCATTTCTAACAGCAGGTTAAATGCATTCTTGTCCTGCACTAAACAGTGTGTAAATACATCTAAATGCCACTTTCGATGAAGCTTCTGCGTTTCCTCTGCATTGAAAAGATGAGTTTGTTGATACTGATTTGCCCGGTAACAGCCCAAATGTCTTATTATTCTAAATAACTGATTCCTTTAATTAAAAACAACTAGTTTGAGATTAATAGGCCTATCTCAGGGGTGTCAAACTCAGTTCCTGGAGGGCCGTAGCCCTGCAGAGTTTAGTTCTAACCCTGCTCCAGTGCACATATCATGTAGTTTTCAAATAAGCCTAAATGATTAGATTAGCTGTATCAGGTGTGTTTAATTAGGGTTATATCTAAACTGTGCAGGACCGTAGCCCTCCAGGAACTGAGTTCGACACCCTTGGCCTGTCCCATTTTTACCTCCCTTCCACTGGTAAAATGTAACTAAGTAATTTTTACTTTGAGTAAATTTTAAATGAGCTACTTTTTACTTTTACTTGAGTAGATTTTTAGACTGGTACTTTTACTTAAGTAAAATTTCATTAATGTAATGGTACTTTTACTTGAGTAGAATATTTTTGTACTCTTTCCACCTCTGATTATTTATCTGAAAGAAAATGATCTCAATTGTAGTGACAGCTTAAAAATTTAACAAATAAATTTTAACTAAATACAACCAGTAAAATTAGAAAACATTCTGAAATGCTTTAATGTAACTCAAAATCAGTGAAAAACATTGTAATAAACTGGGACATTGTGCTATTTACAAACAAACAATAAATAAATAATGCTGTGCGGGCGGTCAAATGAATGAAACCGTTTGTTTGAACTAGCTTATAATGATCAAGTAAATCAATTGGGTAAAATAAACTGATCCTATCAACATTAAATATGATAAATACCTTTTAGCAGAGCTCAGTTACAAAGCTGTGTATACAATGCAAAAAAAAAATTTATATATTTTCATTCATTACATAATTGAAATTCCTCAGACATATCAGCTTTCATGGTTCAGTAGAGATTGTATCATACAAATAGTTTGGCCTTTTTTTGCTTAGTAAACTGTCCTCTGAAATGGCATAATACCATATTCTATCATCATATGTTTACACCTTTCACAAATCTGAATATGTAATCTTGTGACGACTAACCTTCAAATGCATCTGAGCATCCATTCAGCGTATAACAAGATATTAAACCTCTGAATAGCCGAGTCATTTGACTTTGTACAAAACAGCTGGGAAGGTGCAGAAAACATGGATGTTATAATGATCCCGATTGTTATTTTTTATTCTGCGTCCAATTTGAGAGCAGAGAGGGTGTTTCTGCTGTATACGCGGTTGCGCTCTGTGATAGCAGGGAACATCTGTTTTGCGCTTGTTGTTCCTCTTGGCTGCTTCTCAATTGGATTTCCTCAAGCAGGTCCAAGAGCTGTCACCTCTGCCAGGCTCTGTTAGCTATCACCGCCGGACCCTATATTAAGAAGGGCTTTCAGGGCTAAGTTAATAACTCTCCCCTCCTCCCCTGACTGCCTCCGCCGCTCTCTGCCTCTTCTGTTGGCTGCTGGGTGGCCTGTGGGTATCCCTCTCGCTTTCTCATTTTCAGCTTCTCCCTGCCTCAAGAGGGCCTTACGTACACTCATTCTGCCCCTGTGTTTCTCTCTCCCCTTAATTCACATTTTGGAGAAAGGTACGGTCACGTTAGCAAAATTTCGTCAGAAAGGTCTGTTGTCTGTTATCAGTAGTGTAATGATGTATGAAGTGACTTTCAAACCAAGCAGCTGTGTGTAACCAACTTGAACTTGTTGCGAAATGTGTGTGGAAAACCATTTGCAAAATTCTCCACTGACCCTTTGCAAAGACCCGCCCCCTTCATTTTGCATCGTGTTCCCACGCACTAAAAATACTGACAACATGCCGACAGACAAGACAGAGCAGGTTACTTTAGGTATGAAACAAAGTCTTTGCTATCAAATTTTGTTATTTTGTATGAAATTCAAACTGTAAATACCGTTTTTTGGCTCTTTAATATGTTGTAATGTGCCTCAGTTCAAGCGACACGTGAACAGAACATCTTTTCATATTTACTAGTTATAGCACAAAATAAACATGAATGAACATCAGAAGTAGGGATGTAACGATTACCAGTTTGACGATAAATCATGATAAAATTCCACATGGTTGGTATTACCGTTTCATATTTTATTTATCATTATGACCGTATTCGATTGCTGCGATTTGAACAACTGAGGATAAATAAATATTATCCAGCAGCATAAAGCACAGTTTTCAGCAACAGTCTCACATGTGCACAGCACACGGAGTAGTTACTTTTTTTATCAAATTCAGCTATTCCATAAGCGCCACCTACTGGTGGTTTTATTTTTAATTCTACAATGGGATGTTAAAAATATACGTGACATAAAACATGACATACAATTATTAAGGATAGAAAATATTTGCCTCTATAAAGGTAAAAATGCACCTGTAAATCAATTTGCTGGGGCACATATTGTCCTTTAATAGAAAAGGCTTGACTGCGGTCTAAGTGGAAGAGAGGGGGTATGCAGAAGAATATTATATGCCCCAGGGGGTACGCCACTGTAAAATGTTTGAGAACCACTGACCTAGAACACTTTATCATCATAGCAGCGACTTTAGCACGGACAGACACTAGCACACAATATCATTTAATTGGACCTTTTCTCACTCCCTCACTCATTTTCTGATCCCGCTTGCCCCGTCCTGCCTCGTTCCAGGAGTTTCAGAGCTGACTGGCAGAGCGTTAGTTTTCTTTACTCCACCAGTGAGTCAGACCACCCTGTGCAGGCGGTGTGTTGATAGATCGGATAAAATTATTTTGTCATCGACAGGAATAATAGTAAAGTGCAAGTGCTACAAATTCTATCCCGCTATTTAATATGTCAAAAAGTCCAGGGGTGAAATCAAAACCACGTAAGAACCAGTTCACATTGTTTTTATTTGGCAATGTACCTTTAATAGACGTCTCCAGGGTGGAAATGATCAGAAACAGATAGCTGATTACACATCATGCTTCATTTCCAAAACACCAGACGACAACTTTAGAAACCTCAATGTTAATCCGAAGGTTCTTTTGCTGTAACTCTCAAATCAAATCTAGACTTTCAGAGGGCTAACATAACAAGTCTACTTCGCTTGCAACCTTTCATTCACGTTTTCCTGAAGCTCTGTGTTTCACAGCTGGGCCTGGTTTTGAAGCCTCACCACCCAGCTAAACATGTCTCCAAATTTGATCCGGTTTGTAGGTTCTGCAGTACATCAGCATCAAGACCCAAAGCTGACATTTGGCCCTTTCTTAAAAGACCGCTGGCACTTAAAGTAAACGTTGTGTATACAACTTAATTAAACTGTTTTTCTGGAGGGCGTCAGAGACATTAGCAGGTCTCTTAAAAAAGCGTGAAAAGCCTCTCTTTCTCTCGCGCTCTGATTTCTCTTCTTCCAGAGCTTTTCTGTCTCGTGTTTCTGTAATTATTGCCACATGCAGGAGGTTCTGCTTGACACAAACAGAGAAAGCCTGGATCTCGTGACCCGACCCAGATTGATGCATCAACTTTAGTTTGACAAGAAGAGACGTTTCTTTGGGTTTGCTGTGCGTAATCCTACCAAGATTAAAGTCAGAATGGGTGTCCAGAACATTTGATATTCCATTAGCTACAGAAGAGTCACTCTTTGTTTGCTGAAGCACCACATTAACGACGCATGTTTGCTGACCTTGGGAAAGGACTGACTAAAATGTCACAATTATGAGCACCGTCACGTTTTACTTCGTATCTAAAGTATCTGTAGTTTAGGGACCGATTCTCTCTATTAACTAACTATTAACTGCGACTTTTGTCTCAATAAATTCCTAATTTGCTGCTTATTAATATTTAGTTAGGTAGTTGATAAGTTTAGGTATGAGGATTAAGGGATCTAAAATATGGTCATGCAGAATAAGGCATTAATATGTGCTTTACTAATAAATAAATGGTACTCATATACTATTAAACAGCCATCTATCTATCTATCTATCTAAAGAAATGTGTGTTTGTGTGTATATATAATTAGTAGTAGTAATTATTATTATTATTATTATAAATAAATTTAATTAAATGTATTTTATAATTATTACATGCACTGTGTGTATACAGTGAAATCAGTCACACATAATTAATATATTAATGCTACAATTATTGTAAGTAATAAATAATATATCACTTATTTACTTGTATACATTAGGGATATACATTATATATGTGTTTTATACATATATATTTCATGAATAATAAATTAATTTACTTATGGCATATAATTAATATATTAATGCTACAATTATTATAAGTAATATAAATATATTATAAATAATATACAGGTCCTTCTCAAAAAATTAGCATATTGTGAAAAAGTTCATTATTTTCCATAATGTAATGATAAAAATTAAACTTTCATATATTTTAGATTCATTGCACACCAACTGAAATATTTCAGGTCTTTTATTGTTTTATTGCATACAGCTCATGAAAACCCAAAATTCCTATCTCAAAAAATTAGCATATCATGAAAAGGTTCTCTAAACGAGCTATTAACCTAATCATCTGAATCAACTAATTAACTCTAAACACCTGTAAAAGATTCCTGAGGCTTTTAAAAACTCCCAGTCTGGTTCATTACTCAAAACCGCAATCATGGGTAAGACTGCCGACCTGACTGCTGTCCAGAAGGCCATCATTGACACCCTCAAGCGAGAGGTAAGACACAGAAAGAAATTTCTGAACGAATAGGCTGTTCCCAGAGTGCTGTATCAAGGCACCTCAGTGGGAAGTCTGTGGGAAGGAAAAAGTGTGGCAAAAAAAACGCTGCACAACGAGAAGAGGTGACCGGACCCTGAGGAAGATTGTGGAGAAGAACCGATTCCAGACCTTGGGGGACCTGCGGAAGCAGTGGACTGAGTCTGGAGTAGAAACATCCAGAGCCACCGTGCACAGGCGTGTGCTTTTGAACCAGAAACAGCGGCAGAAGCGCCTGACCTGGGCTACAGAGAAGCAGCACTGGACTGTTGCTCAGTGGTCCAAAGTACTTTTTTTCGAATGAAAGCAAATTTTGCATGTCATTTGGAAATCAAGGTTCCAGAGTCTGGAGGAAGACTGGGGAGAAGGAAATGCCAAATGCCTGAAGTCCAGTGTCAAGTACCCACAGTCAGTGATGGTCTGGGGTGCCATGTCAGCTGCTGGTGTTGGTCCACTGTGTTTTTATCAAGGGCAGGGTCAATGCAGCTAGCTATCAGGAGATTTTGGAGCACTTCATGCTTCCATCTGCTGAAAAGCTTTATGGAGATGAAGATTTCGTTTTTCAGCACGACCTGGCACCTGCTCACAGTGCCAAAACCACTGGTAAATGGTTTACTGACCATGGTATTACTGTGCTCAATTGGCCTGCCAACTCTCCTGACCTGAACCCCATAGAGAATCTGTGGGATATTGTGAAGAGAAAGTTGAGAGACGCAAGACCCAACACTCTGGATGAGCTTAAGGCCGCTATCGAAGCATCCTGGGCCTCCATAACACCTCAGCAGTGCCACAGGCTGATTGCCTCTATGCCACGCCGCATTGAAGCAGTCATTTCTGCAAAAGGATTCCCGACCAAGTATTGAGTGCATAACTGAACATAATTATTTGAAGGTTGACTTTTTTTGTATTAAAAACACTTTTCTTTTATTGGTCGGATGAAATATGCTAATTTTTTGAGATTTTTTTGGGTTTTCATGACCTGTATGCCAAAATCATCAGTATTAAAACAATAAAAGACCTGAAATATTTCAGTTGGTGTGCAATGAATCTAAAATATATGAAAGTTACATTTTTATCATTACATTATGGAAAATAATGAACTTTTTCACAATATGCTAATTTTTTTAGAAGGACCTGTAAATTATATATTAAACAATTATTTTATATATCACTTATTTACTTGTATACATTAGGGATATACATATATACATATATATATATATATATTATATATATATATATATATATATATATATAAATATAATGCTTTTTAAAATCTTTTTATTTACTTGATCAAGTTCTTGATTAATAAATTGATTTACTTTTATAATTCATTCACACACTGTATATACTGATTTAATAATTGATTTCACCATATACATATTTATGTGAAGAATATATTGATATATGTTTCTTTTTTATGTAGACCTATGTTTAACATATATGAGTTAGAATTTATTTAAAATTTCTGATCTTTTGTTTAATGTCATTTTGTTATACAAATAGTCCAGTTCTAATGGCTACACACACACACACACACACAGTCCTTTCACCCAAAGCAGATGTTGACAGTCATCTGGCTTGCTGGTGTAATTGTGCATTTTTGTGCACTTGTGTGTCACAACAGACTCTGTTTAAGATTGCCCTGAGCGTAACCCCAACCTAGCCTTCAACTCCTCTGTAAAATCACCACACACACACACCTGATACCCCTTATGTCGTCATCAAAGTCCCCCGCGCTATTCACTAAATTGAGAAATCGGTTCCAACCCCGAACAGCAAAGGGCTGGTCCCGTTCAAACACAGCTTGTTTCGCCAAAGTGTGTTCCGTGGATAAATTAGTCGACTAGATAGATACTGTTTCCTTTCATTACTGCTTACTAAAATCAGATGCTGTGGACGATCAGTGCTTTTTTCCTCCAAAACCACTGATGTCCCTCCATCTGTTCATCCGGTCAGCTCCATTTGTTCACCCAGCATCATATATATATAACAGCACAGAGATGGAGAGCTGCCCCGTTCTCTCTGCCCATACACTGTGTCCCTTTAATCATAGTTTTCATTTCAGTACATTGAAATTTCCCTTTCCAAGGACAACGTCATAAATAAAGACAAAAAAGGGTTTTGCGGAGGAAAATTTTGTACCTGCTCGCTCTCTAACTTTTTGTGCATTAGGGGATAGTGCGAAGGGATAAAAAAGGCGAGGTGGTCATCTGTGAAAATTTATAATCATTTATTACGCGGCAGCCGGCGAGGCGAAGTAAGTAAAAGCGTGAAGGCAGACATCCATAAAAAGGGACGTGAAGCCCCTAAATGAAAAGCAAAGTGAATTTCTTTATCTTGTCATAGGTAATGAGGAGCAAGGGCCTTTCTTCTCTGAAGGAGTACAGTGCGTTCAGCGTGGCACACACATTTGAGAGGGATTTATCTGTGTTTGACACAGGATGGTGCAGGCATGAGTGACCTCAACAAAAATATTTCCCTTCCTTTTTTGGGGGGAAATGCATTTTTGTGTTGTGTTATTGATTCCATCGCTGTCTACCTACCGCTACTCTTTGTTCAAAGTCAAGTTTGATAAAAGAATTTAAAAAAGAGGAAGATGTTTGTTTATGTATTTGTTTGTTTGTTTGTTTGCTTGCTATATAATGTATTTTACCAAATTGTATTTATTTTTACATTTATAAAAATTTAATTATTATTATTATTATTATTATTATTATTATTAGTAGTAGTAGTAGTAGTAGTACTAGTAGTAGTACTAGTATTAAATATGTATTAGTATAAATATTATTAAATATTTGTATCAATAAATAAATGTCATTGACTATTTTACAGTCAGAAATAATGATAATAATAATAATGGTTATTACCAATTTCTTTTATTTAAACAAATGTAGTTATTATCAAATGTTTAAGCAAATATTTATTTAAATTTATAAAAATGTAAATGTATTATTATTATTAAATATGTATTAGCATGAATATCAACAAATATTTGTTTAAATAAATACATTTCTTTGACTAATCTCAGAAATAATAATAATAAAAATAATAATGTTATTAGTAGTAGTAGTAGTATTTGTTGTATTAAATATATATTCACATGAATATTAATAAAAAAATATTTGTTAAAAAATAAAATAAAATAAATACATGAATTCCAGCTCTAGAATTGTATTTTTATTTACCATTTTGATTTCTATCGACTAGTAATGCTAACAGTATTTTCTGTGTCATGTATTAAGGAAGCGTTAGAATGAGCATGTCCTGATTGTTGGAATGAAATCACACTTGTGAATGCATCATGTTCTCTGGGGTGCCGCATGTTTTTTTAGAACACAACATTTGCTGGTTCTGACTGCATTCTGTTTTTAAACAACGGAATTGTTTCCTAATTAATTTTGTTAGGAGATAATTTATGCTTTTTGTTTGATGTATAGCAGTACAATCCCTTTGCATACATTTTCACCATTTTAGAGCTGAGTTCAAAAGAAATTTGTTTTTTTTTCCCTCCGAAACCCAAAAAACACAATGCATTTAAATGTGCTCCATTTTTCCGTGTTTGTTTTTAGCTTGTCATTAATGAATTAACTTTTTAAACAATTCATCATTATTGTTTTGGTGCCATTTTATTTTTATCTCAATTATATTCTAATTGATCATTTTTCGTAATATGCAAGGGATGTTTTTCCCACTTTGTTCAGAACACAATGAAAGCTTAAACACAAATAAGGCCCATGATCAAAAACATGATAATACATTTGCAATACTAAATAGGAAATTGACAGTCTAATGCAAAACAATGGGATGCATGCTTTTACCCCCCACTATCACTGGTTATTATTTCCTTAA
Source organism: Cyprinus carpio (assembly GCF_018340385.1). Classification (NCBI taxonomy): domain Eukaryota; kingdom Metazoa; phylum Chordata; class Actinopteri; order Cypriniformes; family Cyprinidae; genus Cyprinus; species Cyprinus carpio. Next base: position 25,908,165 of record NC_056618.1, read on the forward strand.
AGGAGTCGTGGGTACTGTAGCACAGTGTGGAATTCAGTGTGACTTTAAAGAAAAGTGACCGTTTAAAACAGGATAAAAACATTTAAACAATGTTAAAGATTTTCTCTGTTCACATTTCACAAAATATAATTGACCAGCTCCACATTTTTGTATGTATTTATTTACAACAACAAAGGTACGTTTATTAAGTACTTATGTAAACATATGAATATTCATTTACCTAATAATAATAATATTATTGTTATAATACAATATTAAATAACATTATTAATTTTTTAAATACATATTTATTTAAAAGTGAATAATTATTTATTTATTTTAACTTACTATTATTCAAATATTTATGTAAATCACTATGACCATATATAATTTTTAACAATAAATATGATAATATTTATTATTAATACAAACATAAAAAAATGTTTAAGAAAATCAAATACAAATTAAAAAATAAAACAAAAATAAAACAAAAACAATAATAATAATAATAATAATAAAATTAATATTTAATTACTTAGTTAAACGAATATTTATTTCAATATCTGTAATAACATTAATATATAACGGTTATTAATTATTTCAAGAAATATTTTTTGGATGAATAGTTCAAGGAATATTTATTTACTTTTTAATAATACAATATTATATAACGGTTATTAATTATTTCAAGAAATATTTTTTGGATGAATAGTTCAAGGAATATTTATTTAGTAATTGATAGCGTAGTCGCCTCATTATTGATCTGCGGCTCCCCAGAGGTATTATTATTATTATTTTGGCATATAGGTAAATAGTTTGCTCTTAATTTACCTCATTTTAAGATTTGTCAATGATGATGCTTGTGATCCAATGTGGCAAATATGTATTCCAAACTTTTGCCTAATTGAAACAAATAACAGCTGTAAACATACAGATATATAGGCTCACAGAGCAAAATATAATAAGAATGCTAATTTAAATGAATACTTTGTTAATTTTTTTCAGTGCAAATATTTTAATAATAATCGTCAGAATGAGTCAAGGAATGGACTTGCATTTGTAATAATAATATTAAATTTTACCATTACTAACAAAGTCTCGACTTATTAGCACAGAAGAACATTTCTTTTTTGACAGCAAATATAGTGATTTTGTAAATAAAAAATTCAATTTTAAATAAAAAAATAAAAATCCCATAAAAAAAAAAAAATATGATCAAAATTAACAAAAATGTTCAACATCATAATACCTTCTTAAGATCCAAGTTTTCATTTATCAAAAATAAATATGATTTTTAATATGTCAGGTCAACTAAATATTTGCCATTTACTCACCATAGACTATTATACAAACTTTTTTTGTTCTCTTTATTGTCTCTCCCAGCGCTGATGAATCACTGCTACTTTGACAGTAGTTGATAGCGTAGCATGGCCTCATGGGATATCTGCGGCTCCCCAGCGCTGATGAAATGAAGAGGGCTGGCATCACAGGCAGCACAGTGGACATCTGGAGCAGGCCTCCAAATCACGCTGTCAATGATGATGCATTGTGATCCAGCTGTGGCAAATTGGACGCTCCAAACTCCTGCCTTAACTCTATAAACCCAATAAAAAATCACAAAACACTGACGTAAAAATTCCAACAGAAGGAATGTAGACCTTGCATTTGTGAACTCATTAAACTCGAAAAAATTGCCTTTTTTTTTTGTACCCTGTGCATTTGTGATACATTCAAACTCGCCCATTGCTAAAAAGTTTTTCTCGACTTTTGTGTGTATAGTCACTGATGAACATTTTCAGAACTAAAACTAAAAACTTTCGAGGGAAGAAAAGGCTGCGACCTTCCAGTTAGTATAACTTTTGGGCCAATTCATTGAAAAAAAAAAAAAAGCCCTAAAGATGTGCAACTTTCTGTATTCATTAGAAGTAAAGAAAAAAATGTCACTTTTTATTTTCCCACCATATGTGCCCTCTTTCTTCACTCAAGGGCAGTTCATTCACACACTTTCAGACCTGGCTCTAGAGTTGAAATGGTTTTTCTTTCATCCTCCTTTGAAGAAAGATATTAAGTGTAAAGAGCAAAATGTGTATAGAAATATATACAGATATGTGGAAAATCTGGCTCGCTTTGTTGATTTAACATGACATTGCTAATAAGACTAAATTGTTAAATGAATAATTTGACAAAAATGCCTTCATTTACTCACATCCATTTCATTCCAAAACTTTTTTGTTCCTTCGAAGGAATTTAAATCACCTCGAGGAAGAGTAAATGATCCCTCTTTTGGCCAACCATCGTTTCACAATAATTCATAAATCATTGAACAATCGAAAAACCCAAAAATCGCAATCACATTCTACAACTATTCATTGACCATATTTCACCCACACATTCATCCTCTTTTCTTTCGCTCTCCAGACCTGCAGATGCACAACTCTTCTACTGAATAGTCCTCTCCAGACCTGCAGATGCACAACTCTTCTACTGAATAGCCAACAACTAAATAAATAAAGAAAAACCTCCATTTTTTCACCACACCACACTCTCACTCATACACAACAAAAAACAGCGACAGCCCATTCAAGCTCCCTTTGGTTTTTCTTTTCCCTTTATTTATTGTGCTTTAAGTCTATCTTTGCCATTGATTGTTCTTCTTTAGCCTCTTTCTTGCTTACTTTCGAGGGAAGAATAGACTTCAGAAACCTTGGGACAAAGTTCAGCGTAGTGTTACGCATATCAGCATCAGAAGTGCTTTTCATACAGTTCTTATTCATTTCAGAATCTCAGAAAGATTCCTAACAACTTTCTTTCTTTCGCAGGGCCTCTTCATCTTCCTGATATATGGAGTGTACAACACTGAGGTAAGTCCGCAGTGCATCTCAAGGCTGACTGAGTGAGTGAGAGAAATGACATGATGTTTCTGATGGGACCCCCGCCCCGCCAAAGGAGGGCGGATTGAAAGCAAGCCTTTTTTTTTTTTCTCCACATGAGCGTCCCACTGCCCTTCATGCTTGGGCTAACTTATATGCATCCAGGCCCACCATTAAACACTGACACCCGGAGTAAAGAGCCAGTCATCCCTCAACCACATTGGCCAATATTTCACTGCCTCTTTAAGTTTTTAAACTCATGGTCTTCCATTTAACATTCTGACATTAGAGCTCAGCTGCAGTTCAGAGAAACGGATATGTTTGCGGGACGCCTCCGTGGAAGATCGGCTGGAAATTTATTAACATTTAGATGCTCTTCCAAAGAGAGAGAAACTATGGGGATGAATCGGGAAAGAGGGGAATATGTACCATAATGCAGCCTTGAAATTCAAATCCAAATGTGAACAAGCCCACATATGAATGACTGTAACCATAGTCATCCAATCTAAGATCAGTTTTTAAGCTTATGTTTCTTGTTTGTCTGCACTTATGTGTAGGTTGATTTTCTGTCTCCATAAATCAGTACTTTAATAATTGATTAATAATAACAAAACACATCCATCTATCTATCTATCTATCTATCTATCTATCTATCTATCTATCTATCTATCTATCTGTCCTAATGCATATATAAAAATATAATAAAACAAATAAATAAAAAATAATAAATTGCATATATAAATATGTAAGATAATAAGTATGTTAAAACTAATAAATAAATAATAATATTGTATTATATAAAATTTTATTGTTATTGTTATTTATTATAACATCTAAAAATAAAAATATAAAAATACAAATATTAATATATATAAATATAAACAATTCAAATACATAAATATAAAAATATAAATATTAATAATAATAATAATAATAATAATAATAATAATAATTTACTCTCATAATAAAAAAAAATAAAAAAATTAAATAAAAAAAATGAATATAAATAAAATAAATACAAAAAAAAAAAAACTTAATTCAAATAAATATTGTTTTCAGTAGTAGTAGTAGTAGTAATAATAATAGTTTAAATAAATATATAAATATTCATTTAGATAAATATTTATTGTACTAATTATTTCAATGATAATAATAATAGTAATTAAAACAACAATAATAATAGTAATAATAATAATAATGGTTTACATAAATATAGATTTATTAATTTAGAAAAATATTTGTATTACCGGTAATTATTTCAATAATAATAATAATAATAATAATAATAATAATATGAATAACAATATTAACAACAAATATCAAATCTAAAATAAAAAAAAAAAAAAAAAATAATATAAATAAAAATAAATAATAAATATAAATATTAATAATAAAAAAAAAAAAAAAATAATACAATTTGCATTCACTTACAGTGGACATCTTGAATGCCATAATTTCAAAAACATAAAACTGTTACTTTTGTGCTCTCAGCTCTCATCAGTTTGTAGTTTGTGTTGCCTGTAGTAGCAGGTGGGCTGCACTGATTGTGGACATGCAAAAACATAAAGGTGGTACAACAAGCTTGAATTGCTCTGATGAAAATTATATAAAAAATAATAAAAATATATTTAAATTACATTAAAAATAATAAAATTTAATATCAAATAAAGGTATAATAAATATTAATTAACATTATCTTAAGAATGATCATTTTAAATGTCAGAGTGATATATCAAATATGACTCAAATTTGAGTGCATTGATAAGTACAGTCAGCAGGCCTTAGACCTCCGCTTCTTTATTTCCTCCTCTCCCTTCTTCATCTCCACCCCTGAGTAAAGATGGAGCTCCCCTGCCTTTTGTCTACCTTTGCTTCTACCTTTACAGTGCCTACAAAAGAGGTATAAGGAGATGGCCCTGAGACCGAGCCCTGTATTGACACAGCAGAGACTCGCCGGTGACCCTCTCCGCATTGTAAAATAAATCATCGCCGCATTCTTGCTTAACGGGCTTTTTTAGTACGTCGGAATCTATTTTCCAACCCCCGGCTCTCCTTGACCCAGAGGTCTTCACAATTTGTGAGCAGCTCGTGTCTGCTTTACACTTTTTTTCAAAAGGGGTTTTGTTAAATATCGAATGTAATAATCATTGTTTTTCTTTTTTCGTGAATCCACCTTGTTCCTTTTGTGTCGTCAGATGTGACAAGAAACAATAGCAGATTAAGTTTCACCATCTGACACCACTAAGGAAATTCTTGTTTAATAGAATAATTGAGGAGAATGATCAAAGTGTTAGTATACAAAAAAAAAAAAAAAAAAAAAAAAATCTGAGAATATTTAAAGAGCAGAAAAAAGAGGCCAAAGAGAAATATTCATCCCCTGTTTGCTCTCATTTAAAGAAACATCTGCCTCTCCCGGGACAATAAAATCTGTTTCACTCATCTGTACATTTGATTATAATATATACAAAACCAGCCATTTGAGAGAGAGATCAGCACCACGTCCCGAGAGATTCACACAACATGCCATTTATTCCTAATGTGCACCAGCCATTAGTCAAGACATGGGAATATTTTGCAGTCAAATACTCTAGATACCATATAAATGTGTTTGTTAGCTTTATCTGATACGAAATTATGTATAGTTATTAGTTGAACATGAGAATGCTTGTAATAGTGAAATATTAATAATGCCTATATTGTGATCTCCTGCTTAGAGTAACAGATAATTGCAATTTACTTGATGATAATTTCCCTTTTTACATTTTTCTTTTATATACAATAGATCATTCCACCCCAAGAACGAATTAAAGCTGATTGCTTTGATCATTAAAAAAAATCTAAATATAATGCAGTCTGTTTTTGCTTAATAATGGTCATCTCTGTTTTTATGACCTCTGCTTTTTTTTTCCTTTGGCAAATGTGTCCATTTGCATTGCTTTCATATGAAAATGGTATCTAATGTATTTTTATATTGAACATTAGGGCTACATCTCTTTAAAACCTTGAGAGGAAAACAGCTAAACTGCTTTTAAGAGCAGCAACTTCAAACCAGTTCCTTTAGATGCTGGAAATGCTATTTTTTCGAGTAGCTTCCTGTGATTTTTTATCTGTAATAAATTGATTTGATTTTCCAGTTCCATTCATTAAAGGTACAGCACACTCAAAGTGTGGGAGAGGGAGAAAAGAGTGTCTGTTTGCAAATCTGACGTATTACCATTGACTCCGAGCTGTCAGAGCTTTTCTATTCTCTTCATTAACTCTGTCGTCAGGCTGATGGTGTCTATTCAAAACATGCTAGTGTGTGTATATCTGCATGCCAGCAATAATTTATGACAACAGCAGAGCCTAATGAAGTCATAAGAGCTAATGCATATTCACCAGCAAAGGGCTGGATCTTGCGCCACTCTCGTGCTGGGAAATGCAGGCGGGTTTTTTTGTGGTCGCTCACAGCCAGGCTGGAAAATAATATCTAGCAGACCAGGAAACAGCTGTATTGAATTGTATGATGTGGGGAATACCGACATACAGAAAATATAGATATAAACACACACACACACACAAAATGATTCATAGTTACAAAAAAAAAGGGTAATATAGTGTAATTTATATTTTACATGTAAAATGTAAAGTTTTACATGTAACATTTTATATAATTTTTGTTAAAATAAATGTAAATATGAAAATGTAATATTTAAATAATAGTTATATTAATTTATAATATAGACAGTTTTGGTATATTGTTATTAATGTAAAAAATGCAAAGTGTAGGAATAATGTTTATACATCTTTATTCGTACATTTAGCATATATTTTGAATTTTTTGCATGTTAATGTAATACATTTGCAATATTTATTTTAGAGAATTTCTTAACACATTATAACAAGACCAATATACTAAAAGCACTTAACAAAACTTTCAAAAAACAAAAAAACAATACAATAGACTTAACATTTCACTTAGCCATTATATTTTAATATATATATATTGCATTTTTTTTTAAAATGACAAATTCATATAAATTTTAGCAGTGAATTTTTCTTTTATATATATTTTTGTCATAAAAAAAGACATTTCAGGCTTAGCAAATTGGCATTGCTATGACAATAAACGTACAGCTAGAAAAAAAGGCTTTAAATTTAATGCGTATTTACGGGTTATCGGCTCACGCCACTAAAATAAAACAGCATGAGTTTATAGTACTGTGTATGTCATTCAACATGCCTCACCCAACATCCCCGTTTTTCTCACACAGTCTAAATGTAATTTGTTCTGCAAGGGTGGTCGTTTCCTTTATCGCTTTATTCTTGTGGCCCCCTGTACGGTGTGACGGATGAGAGGTTAAGACGCTCTCCTTACTTTGCCGACTCTACGTGTCACTTTCAGGACCCATTACGTGTGACAAACTGGAACATTTTGCTTGCCGGCACTCATTGACTTTTATGCAATGCCGGCTGTTTGCTTTCTCTGTTCTCAGTCCGGATTGAATTTCACCTTCCCGGGGCCAAGACTCAAGTGTTTTGTATGAAGTGTTTAGTACTGAGTCATGACATTTTAACCATCCACCCCCTCCTTGTTATCCACAGGTTCGAAACACAGTCAACAGAATCAAAGAAAGAAGAAAAGCCTTAAATTTCTCCGTAAGTTCTTGCATGTTTGCATGTTTTCTCGACTACTGGAGGCCTCTACTCTTTATATAGTGCAAATTTCATAACGCAGTGCATGTTTTGCCCCTGGTCCCGTTTCACACACCCACTCAGGCCACCTCAATCCAGCCAATGTCAAGCAGCAGCCCTGGGTTACATGTTTCTAATCCTGTGGAAGCTCGTCCCTTCACATTAAACTGTCAGGCCAGTATTTATAAGCGAGGCTGCTGTTGACGGAGATCACTTAGCTTCACCAAAGCGGTTTAAAAGTAGTTAATAGACACCCCCCCTTCAGCGAAGCACCTCACCTCCAGCGGTTCCTCTATGAATGGCCACATTAACTCTCCTCCGGGCTTGTCACAGTTTATGGCCTACGGCAGTTTGTCCCGCTCGGCCCTTGCCGCACCACCAGGTCATAGAGAACAGAATGAGACAATTTCTAAAGGCGGATTGATTTTAGAATATGGCCCCCTCCCTCTTCCCTTTGACCCCCCTGACAGGCCCGACACCGTTAAGACTGGGACTTGTAAAAAACGACTGCGGCCCCAAACGCGAGTGCCAGGTAGCAGCTGATAAATCGTGGCGGGTCGTATTAGCAGTGGGACCCTTTAGCGCTCTCTGGGCAATTTTCCAATTTTCAAAGTCCACGCAATGAGATTCGCTGGCCGCGTGTGGCGGATGGTTTTTTAGCTAATGCCATTTTGCACCATAAATCTAGAGGTGATATACTGTATCTCGCCGAATAGCTTTGGTGCTGGACGAGGTCCAGAATGGGATAGGAAAATGTACTCTTCTTTATTGGATTAGAGCAGTGGTCAGGGAATGTACTGACTTCCAATACAGTATTGATAACGTACAGGACGTGCTGTAGATGGATGGGTTTTTACCTGAGGGAACCCATAAGATTTTCCAACTCATCATAGAGTAAACTGATGTTTATTTTTGTAACTGTCTACCTATCCGAGACCACCATAGCAATTACTTAGAATGCTCTAGCTGCCACCCAGAGCACCTTATCACTGGCCTAGCAACCACCTAGCAACAGCCTAGTGACCACTCTGAACACTCTAGCAACACTGGGACCAGGCAACCCCCTACTGTATGTTGTTCTGTCTGTTTGCTTGTCTGTTGTCCTGTCTATTTGCCGTTCTGTCTGTCTGTCTGCATGTATGTCTTGTTCTGTCAATTTGTAATTTTTTTTCTGTCTGTCGTATTGTCTTTTGTTCTGTCTGTCTGTTGTTTTGTCTGTCTGTCTGTCTGTCTGTCTGTCTGCTTGTCTGTTGTTTTGTCTGTCTGTCTGCTTGTCTGCTGTTTTGTCTGTCTGTCTGCTTGTCTGCTGTTTTGTCTGTCTGTCTGCTTGTCTGTTGTTTTCTCTGTCTGTCTGCTTGTCTGCTGTTTTGTCTGTCTGTCTGCTTGTCTGTTGTTTTCTCTGTCTGTCTGCTTGTCTGTTGTTTGTTGTTTTAGTCTGTCTGTCTGCTTGTCTGCTGTTTTTGTCTGTCTGTCTGCTTGTCTGTTGTGTTTTTCTCTGTCTGTCTGCTTGTCTGTTGTTTTGTCTGTCTGTCTGCTTGTCTGTTGTTTTCTCTGTCTGTCTGCTTGTCTGCTGTTTTGTCTGTCTGTCTGCTTGTCTGTTGTCTTTGCCATTCTGTCTGCCTATCTTAATTAATCTATTTCATTTAATCTGTCTATCTTGTCTGCCTTTCTGCCTATGTATCTATCAATGAGTGTCTCAAATATAATCTATTTTTTCCTCTCTGAATTCATATTTTTTATGCTAGTGGTAAGGATATTACACTTTAGTTTTAAATCAGGCATGTAAATATGATCTGTTTCTATTTTCTCTAGACTGTTATTCAGTGAATTTAAATAGTGATGCATTGAGTCCAGTAATTATACTGATGATTTCTCAAGGATTTTTTACTACTTCAATCTCCATGGATGTAGTTACTGTAAATGGTAGATAATGAATATACAGCATGATATTAAAGTCCAATTTGCTGAACATATGTAGCTCTCTATAGTTTCTGTTCTTGCCATTCTGGTTTATTCATGAGATAGACCAGTGCTGCCAGGGTGCTTCATACCAACTGTCGCCTGACCCGTGTGACCTCACACTTGTACATACTGTGGCAGATTGCTTGAGAAAAATAAAGCTGTCAGTTGCACCGGCCAAATGAAAAATGAACGTGCTGCGATACTAGCAGGGTCTAGATCACTGACAGCCCTGAAATATAGATATAAATTGGAAGCAGATTAGTTTTTTGATCCTAATTCAAGTTTTGACAAGATATAAGACTGAAAAGAGAGAGATGTATACTACATATATGTGCATTTCCTGTTGTAAAATGTGCACTCTTATGATTTTAAATGTTGATATAGTGCTAGGTTATGCATTCACTTCTTTCTGAAAATAAATAAACGTCTTCAGACGCCATCTTAACCAGGGCTGCATGTCAAAGCCCATTATATGTCATTCTGTGATACGAGGGGTAAGGTTGTGGCTTTTTATGTCCGATCTAGTTTACATTCCTGAGAGACTTCTGTGGATATTTATTTTGCGGTACCTCCATACATGTCTGTGTACTTTTTGGTCATGTATCATGTAATGCATAACTACGATGTTTTTGATATTTAACTTAGTTTTTGTTGTTTTTCCTCCATATTTCTTCATATTCATACCAAATCTAATGCACAAAAAATATCTGTTTGACAGTATATATGATATATTAAATAGAAAAATGCAAAACAGAAATATTTTCACTAATGATCTCAGACTGTACCCCACATTAGATTGTTAGTAGAATGCATTTTCCTTTTTTGTCAGAACTGTGCCAGTTCCAGGCCCTCCAGTTCAGTGGGCAGTTCTCGGCCGTGCACCTCTCCACTACCAGGTGTGTTGGACGGGCAAACAGTCACCTACTCCAGCAGCTCATCGACCTACAGCGACAACATCACCCAGAGTTACGACAAAACAAGTGAGTCTTTGGTTTATTTATTAATCAACCCCCCCCAAAAAACGAAGCATCTTTGTAAAGGTTGATTGGCCATCTCAGATGATGTACATGTATATTTGGGTTTGTGCATATACCTGTGTGTGTATTTTCAAATGCCAATGTGTTTATATAAAGCAGAGCTTTAAAAATCTGTGCTAAATTATGGCGAGAGCAAAAGTAGTGATTGGCAAAGAGGGTGAACTCTAAGATGACAGGCCTGTTCTGGGGTTGTAACGTTCTCCAGACACAGAAAAATGACGGGATCCGATCGCCTTCTCTGACCCCAGCATTTCAAGACTGAATCGTAGTAATCTCAAAGGGAGTTCACGCAAGTGAGAGATTTCTCAAAGAGAGAAGGGAGCGAATGAAGGGTTAGGGTTATTTTGTGAAAAATTTATAAAATCATATTATTATTATTACACAGCTGGCCAACCTATAATGTATAGGCATTCTGTATTTAATTTAATAAAGTTATTTTTAAATTAAATTAATAAAGTATTAAATGTACTCCATATTCACTTTATTATATTGATACTCCATATTTAATTAAATAATAAATAAAAGTGATTAAAATTAAATTAGTTATGTTAATTTATACTCTGTACAATATTGATACTCAATAAAATCGAATAAATAAAATGAATACTTTCACTTTTTTAATTAAATTAATTCTCCATATTTACTTTACTGTATTGATACTCCATATTTAGTTAACTAATTAAAATAGTTATTGAAATTAATACTTCATTTATACTCCCAGTTTACTTATAGTATATTGGTTCTCCATATTTATATTGGTATTCTATATTTATAAACATTAGTTTTAGTATCTTTTAAAGTAAATTTACATTAAATATTTACTTTGATACTCCATATTTACTCCATTGATTAAATCATTAAAATGAATTTAAAATCATATTAAAATAAGTGTAATTAAAAATGATTAATTTAATTTTGACACTCTTATCACTTGTCCTTTTTTCCTAGGTTAGCTTTTCTCGCACAAAAACCAGATGAAACATGACATGGCCAATCAAAGAGCAGAATCAGACACATGCACTAATTCATGTTGATTGGCAGCTGGTATTATCCAGCCCATTACTCAAGGTGAATTTGCTACAAGAAGAAATAAACATAAGCATAAGCAGGCGTCGCACGCGCAGACCATATGCATATGCAGAAGGGGCCGTCCCGTGCACATAAGCGATGCAACTAATCATCTTGACGAGACTCGCCCGCACTCTCGTCCGTAATCGGTTGCTATGTGGGCCATGATTGAATATTTGTTTTAATGCCGAGCAATTTTTTAAACCAGTCAGCCAGCCACACGACTAAGTGCTAAGAAGAAACGTATGTATAATGGAACTGAAAGGAAGAGAGCCTCTCATACGCATATGAGCCCTACTGTGAAAGGCCTTGTGTTGTAACAAATAGGGCCGAGCCCACTATAAATGCTGCTGTATGTCCTGATTGTATATAACTGATTGTTGTGTCTCTTCAATTCAAGGTCAAGTAATCCTCGGGTGTGAGAAAAAGCGTTTACGTTCACTTTTAATCAATTCATGTCTTTTCATCCTTTGAGTCAATGGTTTCAATCCGCCAGTTACGAAAACAAGAACATGCTATAAGCAAAAGGAAAGCAGGAAAGGACAAGTTTTGTCTTTCACTACTTCATCTCTTTCATTATGTTACGGTCTATCGTTAGTACATGCACCAATAAAGCCGAAGGTCAAGGGGAACAGTACTATTTTGTATGCTTGCTTTCTTCCTTTTTCTCTTCTTTTCCACCTTTTGAATAGGTGACCTCAAAGGAGATACAAGTCAGTCAAAACGCTGCACTTCTCAAAGGTCAACTTGAAAAGGCTGACAAAAGCAGAAAGTTAATTTCCACACTCTGTCTACTTCTAAAACATTCTATAAGACATGCTGAAGGAAGCTGCAAAGCATAAAGTGACAAAATTTGAGGTCAGGTAGTAGACAAATAGGATAAGTGTTGGGTGATTCATTGTCACTTTTGAATGAATCAGATGAATTAATTAAAAATATAATGTTTCCATATTTAGATTATTTTATTCCTGAAATGAAGCATTATTTCTCATTAAAATGTGCTGTTCTTATAAATGTTCACTGATATGAATGTTTTGCAAAACTCAAAATGCTCGTCAATTTGATTTTACTGTTACTTCATAAATACATAATAATTAGTGCTCTCAATAAATTAAAAAATAACTAATAAAAAAAAAAAATCTGAAATACTTTACATTGCAATAATTTCACATTCAATCTTAAATTTTTTTGTGGAAACAACATAAAGACAGTTTATTTTTAATATTTGTGTAATGTGACAATTTTTTTATGACTGAAGGCCAGTATCACAGGCTGGAGCATTTCCACGCTCGTTTGTCTCAGGCCTGGCGCTGAGGTGAAGTTGGAGTGCGCGTCTGAATGTCTCAGGTTAGGTGTGGTCATAAAAACATTCTGTGTTTAAATAAACGACGGTTCTTGGCAAACAAATGAGATAAAAACAGCAGTTGTGAGTGGGGTGGCCAACCCTAGCCCCTCCCCTGCGTTAATTGCGTTAAATATTTTTAACATGTTAAACTGAAAAAAAATAATCGCCATGACATAAACATGACATGACAATTTAAGGAAATTATTTGCGTGAGTAGATTACATACAAAGTTAATGCAAAAACACACATAGACACAAATTCGGGTGACAAATTTGGTGATGCGTTTGCCATGGAAACACGATATATGCCTCAAGTTGCGCAAGTTGAAAAATTTCAACTCGAGCGGAAAATTTGCATGACACGTTGTCACGCAAGCTAATCACTGAAGAGTTTATTGACGTCTAGTTTGACATGTCCGATTTTATCAGAAAATGGAGGAAAGCATTACGCAATGATTTTATTCGTGTGAGTGATACGAAAAACACCTTGCAAGTAATCTAGAGTGATAACGTGATGAAAATATTTGCTTCGCGTTTGGTGTGCGCAAACCATTACAATAAATTTTACCAATTATTTGTTTCAGGCCAAATGACACGAGAGATTGTGATTTTGCTTCAAATGAAACTTTTAGATGACTTAAGTGATTAGTCAGCATATGGTTGTGTCAGTAATTTGTTGTTGCATTCCTACATTTTCAGCATTGAAGACGTAAGTTTACGTTTGGTGTCACTACTAATTGTAACGATTTGTTTATGTTGGATGTCACAACAAATGATTGCATATCAACCTCTATGGAAATGCAATAATTTGTTATTGCATACCAACATGCAACGTAACGGCGCAGCGTGTAATTTGCCAGTGTTACAAGTGGATCTTTAGCAAAGTTGAATCCATCTGTTGTCATCCCCACCTCCCTCACCGACACACTCTCAAAAAGATTGACAACACCTGACTTTGAAAACTGAGTAGTCTGATATTTTATATAAGATGTTTGTTGTTGGTTGTCCCAAATGAAGACCGTGTCATTTGATTGAACAAGCTGAATACACAGCTACATATTGTTCGTATAAATACCTAAATAAACAGATTACAAAAAATATGGTAGTGGTTAGACTGTTTACATTCCTCTCTCTGAGGAAATAAAAAATCCTCTTCTCATTTCCCTCATTTTTAACTCTTTATTTCCACCTATAAAGCTACTTATGATTGTGTGTGATTGATATTAGTGATTTACTTTAAATCTGCTTTAAAACAGATCTGTTCATAATTCAACCCGGTGTTTGTGTATCTGTGTTTGTGTGTTGGGTGATGGATGTCAGCGATAACAAATTGTAAGGAAAAGTTGAATTTGTATCTGCTTAGGATCCCGGCTGCCTTATACATATGGCTCCAGGTTTCATGGTAATAGGATCTTTGATGGATGGCAGCCCTCTTCGATCTCCCATTTTTTAGAAGATATTTATTTATTAATCTGTCTCTTTATTCAGTCGGATCATCCCCAGCAGGGTCACTGTCACATAAGCACCTGCATCAGTTTTTTCAGCTTTTTTCATCCTTTCTTTTATAGTTCATATCCAAAGTCACTTATGTGCATCTCGGTCAGCCGAGTGTCACCCTTCTGCCCGTAGGCTAATAGAGGGTAAGTTTTCCATCTCATCTCGGAGCTCTTGTGGGCCATTGCCTTCCTCCATCTCTCCACCCTTTTCTTAATTCTCGACACATGTCAGATGGACGCGTGCCCTGTAGTTCTTATGTGTATGGAGATCTGACATCAATTCCCCCATATTTATATCGCAAGCCAAATGCTCCTGGACTTATAAGGAGACGTGTGTCTGTCTATTCATTTATGATTTTAAATTCAGATTTATTCTATGTCCCATTCCCAGTTGCTCCAATTGAACAACTTTTCTCTTTTGTAGGCTAAATCTCCATTACAGAATCTAGCTAGGCACAATCTGTAAGCATAACCACCATGCTTACTGTATGTGACATAGTGTTGGGGAGTAACTAGTTACATAATTTAATTACACAATAAATGTAACCGTAATCCGTTACAGTTACTGAAAAAAGCATCCTTCAATAAGATACTCATGAAAATGTTAATGATTAACACTCTGGGGTCTAAGGGGTTTTGGGGGCCTGGAGAAGTTTTGACATCCCCTGACTTTTGTGCTTTTTTCAGTTGCTTATAAACATATACATGGCTAAAGTCTAATAACACTGTAATCAGTACAAACTGTGCTACAATAATATGTAAATAGCATGTACGTACATGGTAGTGTTTTTGAGAAAACAATGTTTATGCGTGGATAGTAAAAAACTACAATTTTGAAGTCACTGAAAAAAGGTCATAAAACACCTTGAGAACATTTGTTCACAAGACTGTCAAACCTGGAGCTTGTAACCTAGAATTTTTGCTTCAAAATGATGTGAAAATCATTGTTTACTTGCTCACATAAAACAATAGATTGATTTAAATTTTCTAAAACACTTTTTGTTTCGAAAGGGCATATGCGAGTAGGCGTGATTGACCATGAATATTTGTGTGATTCACACCTGAGAAGACAAAGACCCACATAATGAGCTGCATAATGAGCCTTTCAGCCAGGTGAGTGACCGAGAGGGAAGAGTTACAATAAAGAATGTGAGGACAAAATAAATGAATATGTTTATATGTTTGTAGTTTATTTAGAATACATTTAATTTTCCCACAAAATAACTCGAGATTCACTTGCGAGTGCAGTTAAACAGTTTATTAGGAGCAATCATAGCTGACTTTCAAAGCTGAATTTTTAGCATCATTACTCCAGTCACACGATCCTTCAGAAATCATTCTAATATTCTGATTTGCTACTCAAAAAACATTTATTATTATTTTATAATTTTTTTTTTATTAATTGAAAGAACAGAATTGTTAGTAACATGATTATTGTATTTCTCATCACTTGTGTGCTAAATAAAAGTTTTAATTTCTATGTATACTGACTCCCAGCTTTTGAATGGTATAGTGTATATTGTTACACTTGGAGTAAGACTGGAGTAATGATGCTGAAAATTTAGTTTTGATCACAGGAACAAATTAAATTTTAAAATATATTCAAATAGAAATCAGTTATTTAAAATAGTAAAAATATTTCACAATATTACTGCTTTAGCAAATGCAACTTTCTGTATTTTGGATCAAATAAATGCAGGCTTGGTCAGCAGAAGAGAATTCTGTAAAAAAACATAAAAAATCTTACTGTTCAAAAGTTTTGACTGGTATTATGTCATGTTGAAATATATAAATGAACATCACATACCTGGCACATACCTCATATTACTTTTATTGCTGTCTATGTTATACGTTAGAACATAAAAAACAAAACAAAAAAAACAACGTATCCGCGTTAATCGACTCCAGAGGGTTAACTGTTTTATTTCTTATTTGGGTTTATGTGTGTATTTATATATATATATATATATATATATATATATATATATATATATATATATATATATATATATTGTGTGTGTATGTATATGTAAAAAATATATATATGTGTGTGTGTGTATGTATATGTATATGTATATATATATTAGGGCTGTCAAATGATTAATCACGATTAATCACATCCAAAATAAAAGTTTTGTTTACATAATATATGTGTGTATACTGAGTATATTTATTATGTATATATAAATACACACACATGCATGTATATATTTAAGAAGAATATGTTATGTTTATATATATTAAATATATTTTATATATAATATAAAATATAAGAATATAAATATATAAATGTATATACATGTAAATATTTTCTAAATTTATAATTTATGTGTGTGTATTTATATATACATAATAAATATACCCTGTACACATTCATATATTATGTAAACAAAACTTTTATTTTGGATGTGATTAATCGTGATTAATCATTCAACACGCCCTGATCTGAAGTTGATACATATATATATATATATATATATATATATATATATATATATATATATATATAGTATGTTTTATTTTTTAATATTGCAAAGATTTGTTTGAAAATGAATAACAGTTGAAAACATTCATTAGAAATTTGGAAAAGTAGTCAAAATGCCCAAATGTAATCAGTTATATTACTTAAAGTAAATGAAATAGTTACACTACTTATTACATTTTAAATAGGGTAACTTGTAATCTGTAATCAGTTACATTTCCAAAGTAACCTTCCCGTCACTGGTGACATAATGTTTAGGAATCTAAATGCCAAGTCCATATTTCATATGCAAAATGAAAAGTAAAAATTTATATTTTTAAACATAACGTTGATTTTGTATGAATAAAAATGAGGCAAAAATCATTTGTATTGTATGTAATTTTTGTGAAAATTAATTTTTTATTAATTTATTTTGTGAAAATTAATTATAATAATAATAATAATGTCACCCTCAATTTGTTTTGAAACAGTCTGCTTCTATTATGAGTTTCTATCATGCTTAGAAATTAGCTGTCTATGTAGATAGCGGAGAGTGAGGCAGCTCACTAGCTTTTGGAACGGAGCTAACAGAGCTTATGTTGAACTAGTATTCAAATAAGTTTCATGAAATTGCCGTACGCCCTCGAAAGTTTACGCCAAGGTCACAGTCTCTCAATATCATGATCAACTGTCCACACCATTGTGCAATCTGCCATCTCAGGTAAACACCTGCCAGGTGTCACTTAATCCCACTTGTGACGCCAACCAGACCTTGTCCCTTTAGGGGTGACCTCCTCGAGGCCATTGTGTAACACCCCTGTCCCTCAGAGAGCTCCCCAACAAGAATCATGGAGGGGGGGTGTTTTAAAGGGTCGGTGAGGGGGTTGTAAAGGTAGTATGAGTTTGAGCGTCATGGTGGGGGTGACAGCGCTGGAAACCAATGGTGCATCAAGACACTTCTACCCCACCACGGTGGCCATAGATCAGGGCAGGGCTGCTGGCGGACCGGGTGAGGGTGACAGGGGAATAACATCCCTTTCTCCTCAATCGACAGGGCCCATAACTCCTGCCTCCCCAGGGACAGATTGAGAAAGGCAATAGCCAGAGGCTGTGAAGCAGAGATGCTTGGGAGAATTGAAAGTTAAAGAAGCAGGAGCGGAATATGGGCCCGCTCTTGCAATTTTCCATCATTTTTTTTCACCACTCCCTACCAGTGAGGGAAATCATTTTTCCCAGTTTTTCCAGAGCAAGTCCACTGCGTACTACAACATTATGTTTCTTGCACAATTTAAATGCACACCCGAGGATACAAGGAAAGCATCTCTGTCGGGAAGTGTACTTCCGCGGCATCTCTTGTTTGTATGCCGGCATGTAAACCATGAAGCCTGCAGGGATAGTGCTGTGTCAGGACCGAAGCGTAGTGCCAGCCTCCCGCGCCAGATTTTATAGCCTGATCAATTTCCCAGTGGCTTATTGAATGGCTTTTAAATGGCTTTTTTATTTTCAATTATAACCTACTGTGTCTCGCCTGCCACAGTGGGCCAACATAAAATCCTACTTAAAATAATAATTCATTACATAACGAAAAAATTCACAATATATCACCCAAATTTACAATCCCCCACCCAGCGACAATATAAGGCAAAGTAACCGAATGGATTTTTGCGTTGTCGTTAATGATTGTGCTGGTAAGTATTTGTTTGCGGCTAACTGGCACATCCACATATTGATGAATGAGCTACGTGAACCATCCACCTTTATGGAGATTTATCTGCTTATTAAATTGAACTTGCTTTCAGATGCCATTATCAAGTTGATGGAAGCAATAGCAGATTGAAGTACCCCTGGCGAACGACCCAAAGTTAGACAGGTGCATCGAAGTGCCCTCGCCCGCGTCCCAACCAGCCCTCCTTATCCCAGGCACTCCAAGCAACCTGAAGGTGAAAGAAGTGCTCACCGAAGCTCATTGGAAAGTAGAAATGACAGTAAATTTTTCAGCCTCCCTCTCCCTCGCTCTTCCATGAGGTGGGAGATCTTGTTATAGCAGTCAGGATGAGAGGGGGTCAGGGCAGCAAGCCGGCGTGCGCCTGTTGATGATTGAGGAAAAGAGGAGTAAATTCATTCTGCTCTCGGCACTTTGTCAAGTGCCAGTAGCTTACCGTTGAGAGCCAGTCACCCATCACCATGTTACGACCTCAGAGGTCAGCGGCGGGCTATAAATCAGCGAGGAGAGGTTGCAGTGATGCTGCAGAGCTGAAGAAAGCTGATGCGACTATTGCCTTCGCTGTGATATGAAACCTAGGAACCAAGGCCTGCATAAAAATGATGCCCAGCCCTTCACCACGTGTTGGTGCTTCATGAAAAAAAACCCTGGACTGCATGGAATAAAGTCTTCTGCACCTTTACTTCAGTAGATTGTTTATTGCTAGGTGGGCTACTTTGTAAGTGCCCTCATTCTACTCATGCAAAGTATTGATTTTTGTTCTCTATAATGAAGTATTCCGTAAGTGACAATGTTTTTGATTACTCGTGACAAACCTCCTTAGAGTATTAATTAAAATGGCGGCAGAAGTGCAGGTGTGGGAAATCATTAGAAAGAGGCCCCAGTCTGTGGACATGTCCCTCTCCCAGCATGCATTGGCTCTGCATGGCAAATAGGATGCCTGAGAGGGAACACGCTCCTCACAAGTTCATCTTAAGAACAAGTACAAAAAAACACAAGCATGTACGCTACATGAATGTATTTATCTGGATGACTTCTTGGATGGTTTTTCGTCTCCCGTTCGTTTTTCAAGCTGAAACTCTGGATTGGTACACGTGAATTATTTTGCTTTAACAAGGTTGTCAGAATTTCGACAGAGCTGCATTTCCAACGCCGTTCGACTGGACGATTCCAATGCAAACAATGAACGACCATCAATATGAAGGTTTCCTTCATTTCTTCACGTTAATTGATATATCATGAAATGATCGATTTCTTATGCACCCATGTGCTAGCGTTTTTCTCAGGCGCACTGGGAGAGAGAGCCAGGAAAGGGGATCTGGTTGGTCAGCTCCAGCTTTCAATATTTGCTCCTATTAAACTGTGATTATCCTGCAGTGCCTGGCTTCTCTCAAAGTTGGAGAAAGAGAGAGCAAGCTAAGACAACACGTTAGTAAAAACTTCCTGACAGCTCTGAAGGTTTACCAGGTCTTCTGAAATTATTGAATACCTCATGTCAGCTCATTTATTTTTGAGCTATATATATTGACATTTGCAGATGTAGAAACTAAATTAGCTTGAGAAAAGGATGAGAAATTTTAAGAAACGTTTTTTTCCTTTCGATTACTTCTTTCCCAATAGACCCTTGCACTATGAGACTTCACAGGACTGATATGTAGTTAACTTTTAACATATGTACTTAGATTTTTATGAGTTCTTGTGTATATCATTTGTTGATGTTTCACATTATAGCTGTTGCTATAGTTTTTTAGCGCAACAGATGGCCAAAGTATCCTTGGTCTAATACATTTGATGGCATGCATTTTCTCTGACATTTCTGAATTATTTCTCCCAATTTTTAGTTCATAAAACTCACAGTTCTGACTTTTTCTCACAATTCCGAGTTAATATCTCGCAATTCTCTTTTTGTCACCACTTAATAAAAACAAGGTAATTGTGAATTTTTATCTTAGAATTATGATTTTTTTTTTTCATTTGCGAGTTTGTTGCACAATTCTGAGTTTATATTTTACAATTCTGACTTTTCTTCTCAGAATTGAGAGTTCTTCAGAATTTGAGACTTTATATCTCACAATTTCGTTTTACTTATTTATTTATTTTTGTTCCGTGGTGGAAACTGTTTCCATCATTTCTGTACAGTTATGGGCTATGAAAATGTTCACTGTTAGTGCTGTGCTTGGTTTGAGCCGCTTTAATTTGCATTTGGGAACGCAACATTCGTCATTAGAAACGTTTATTAATCTATTGCTGTTTACAAAGAAGTTTCAGTGTCACATAATCCTTCAGAAGTCATTCTAATATGCTGATTTGCTGCTCAAGAAATATTTCTCATTATTTTAAATGTTAAACAGTTAACAGTTTTGCTGCTTAATATTTTTGTGGAAAAAATGATACCCCTCAAACATTTGTGTAAGATTTCAAAAAGAGAGAAATCAATAATTTTATTCATCATGCATGAAAGTGAAAAAAAGTGAGTGAAGACATTTAAAATGATTTCTATTTAATAACTGCATTAACGAATTTAATTAATATATTTTATAAACGCAAATAAATGCTGTTCATTAAACTTTATATTTATCAAAAAATCCTGAAAAAAGTGCATCATTATTTCCACACAAAATATAAAGCAGCAAAATTGTTTAACATTGATAATAATCAGAAATGTCTGAAGAAGAGTCCAATAAATTGTAATGATTTCAAAAAGATCATGTGACACTGAAAACTGGAGTAATGATGAAGAAAATTCTGCTTTGCATCACAGGAATAACATTACATTTTATAATATATTAAAATTGAAAACATTTTGTATTTGTAATACTATTTCACAATATATTTTTTTACTTTATTTTGATCAAATAAATTCAGCCTTCATGAGCAGAAGATAGTTATTTCAAAATCATTAATAATTGTAATGTTTCGAAATTTTTGGCAGGTACTTTAATAATAACAACAATTCTATATACTTTACTATAATATATTATAGTACTTTATTATAATATATTATTATATTGTTGTCATTATTATTAAATGGTGCTTTTTTATTTTTTACAGGACAGTATGTATTTTTACAATATAAGATGTAACATATAAATATATAACATATATATACATATATATAGATATATATATATATATATATATATATATATATATATATATATATATATATATATATATATAAATAATGAGTGCTGGGGGCGTGGCTTGTGGGCGTAGTCAGATTTTCCTTCTTTTTTGTCTCTAGCTGATCACATGCCTGAATACTGTATTAACCAATCAGCATACAGGATCTGTTTATAACATCTAAGTTACAAACAAACCTTCTACTTCTCAATCATCCAGTAGTAAAACAGTTAAAATCATTGCAGCCAAAGCCACCTTGTCACATTGTGATCTCACAGAAGACCACACTTTAACAATAATAGCGGATAAGAAACGCAGCAAGACAGAGCTTTTCATTGTCCCTTGAGCTCACGCAGGTATTTCTCAGTTTCTGCAGTCTTCAGATATCTGCCAGTACGCCTCCCTGATCAAAATGAATTGAACAGATGGTCCAGAACTAAATTCACCTCTGGGTTCTACACTCTGTTTACCTTTAGCTGTTTACCTCAGCTGGTATTGTTTTATCAAGAATACTTTGAAATCCGGGCCAGTGTTGAAACCTTGAAGTTTCTAAAGTGCTGATGTAAGACTGACAATAAATCATGTGTTAAGAAAGTAACAGAGCAATGGTAGACGAGGAAGCATTGTAGAAACATGTTTGGAAACAATCACTATTTCTGCTGTTGCATTCATCGCTGCCGTACTATCGCAAGATTATTTTTTTTACAGCCTTTTTTTGCTCTTTGGAGCTTAATGCAAGACTTATTATCTCCCATTTGATTTATCTCCTCAAAGAGATCCTTCATTTCTCAGAACAGCTTGGAGAAGCTGAAGCTTGTGTTGCTGAACGCACACTAACATTTCCACAAACTCAGTTAAGAGACGCTTTGACACGTCAGAATGATGGACTCCTTGAATGCGCTGACCTCTCTGCTCTGGCCGCCCCTTTCACCCTCCCTCTCTCCTTTCAGCCCTTCATCCCTCCATTTCCACCCATGTAGATGAGACAGAGATATATGAAGATATTTCTGATGGGCAGCCATTTCATAGCAACACACCAAATGAGTTCTGGCTGCCCCGGCCCACCCTCCTTTGCAGGAGATTAATCCTGTCGCAGGACGCTTGCCGACCATGACAGCCGTGCTTGTTGAGGAGTATATTATTTGGGGACAAAATTGAGTTTACTTACTGTAGCTAAGTCTGATCAAACCTTTTATTTTTCCATTTTTATTTTCATTTCAGTTTACAGTTTATTCATTTTGTTAGTTGTTTTTTACTTTTATTAAGATTTTAGATTAGCTTTTTTTTTGTAGTTCTAGTAATCTTAGTAAATTTTATTTCAGTTCAAGGCAACATCTAATTTATTGTAAATTATTTCATGTAAATTTGATATTTTTATATAAACCCTAACCTTAACCCACAAATTTACTTCAACATGAAAACGGTATAATGAACTGTTTTAATTTATTCCCTAAATATTTCTCTGGTGGTCTACATAGTGAAAAAGAAAAATGAGAAGAAGCAAAACATGCTTTAAACAAAATTTTTTTCAAAAAACAGGCTAGAAATAAAAGCTTTTTATTTCATTGATTTTTATTGATGACTGCAGTGTTAATATTTTAATTGTAGCCCTATAATTCATTGTATAATAGACCTGTTTTAATATATATATATTTTTTTTTTGTACATTTTAATTGAGGAGTAAAAAGCCTAATCTTTTGTTATCCTCGCAGCACATTAGTAATTTAGTAATTATTGCGGGGCAAATTAATTTTAATCAACAATTCCCCACAATTCACAGAAACATACTCTACGTGTGTGTGTGTGTAGACTTTTCTTCACCGTGGAATATTCAAAGGAGTTTGTATTGTATTATTTTCATTCGCTTTTTTATGGTTGCAATCTATTTGATATTTTCTCTGTGACTTACTCTTTGAGAACTTTTTTCAAATCTTCCTGTCAATGCATTTTTTTTTCAGCACACAGTGGCACAATAAGTTCACACATACAAAGAGATCTATTACTACTTGGACTGTAAAGTGGAAATTTGACATAAAGTGAAGTTGAGCTCTTACACGTCTGCTCCACTTAGACAAATCAACTGTTCTTTGTATATATAAGTCAATGATTGTTCATTGTGAGGAACAACATTCTATAATACTTATCTGACTTCTCACTTCAATAGTAAGTGACTCTTGAATGAAACAGTAGCACTGATGCACAAAGCCCGATATGTATTCAGGACATGCTGCTCACAGGCCTAATGTCTTAGACTCGATGTGTATTACGAAGTCCCACCAGATTTATAGGCCCACATAGACCACACCAATTGGGGACTGAGCCCTCTGGGATGGGAGGCAAAGATTGTGCTCATCCCCACCATACTATCATAGCATCTAAACACAAGTCGGTCATAAATTTGAGGAATTTATTCCATAGTGGTGTTGTGTGTCTTTTTTTCTGTGGGCGTTTGATAAAGGTTTTAAAAATATAGCTTGTACTATATTGATGTGCAGTGAAATATTAGCTTGTGCGATGGGTTGTTGTGTTTCTTTTGGCTGGACAGTTGAATAGAAGTGTTGCACCCAGTTTGATAAGCATTTTACAATTTGTGATTAGTGTTTTTAGTGTGATTAGTGTTCCTGTGGCTCAGTGGTAGAGCATTGTGTTAGCAGTGCAAAAAGTTATGAGTACGATTCCCAGGGGTACACATGTTAGGTAAAAAGAAGTATAGCCTGAATGCACTGTAAGTCGCTTTGGATAAAAGTGTCTGCTAAATGTATAAATATGTTTATTTGTATCATCTTGCAAATTTTAACCACAAACCTTTTTGTTTGCCATCTTTCTTGTCATGTGACATCACAGAGCATCTGTCCCTCCCCTGTGTCCACGACAACCTAAATGAAGACTTGCGATGCCCTGACAGTGGTGTCCACCTCTCTGGACAGGTAAGGCCTCACGCCACTTCTGTGCCCATCTATCAATAATGATCCAAGGTTATTTGACATCTGAAAAGAAAATCAATTTGCTTCCTGTACAGTGACATGAAAATCATACCAAACCCTTTTTGCTCAAGCTCAGAAATGTGTACGAGTGTCAATAGGTAATATATTGTTCTTATTTTTGGTTCTTATCAAGCAATTGTGATTAAGTTACAATGAAATTCAATTTAAAATGGTATATCAGTAAGACTACCCTTTCAAAAAAAAAAGTAGCTTGTAGCAGTGTTTTGGTTTTTTAGCACATTTTTTTAAATGAACAAATCTTTCTGCAGTTTCTCCTTTTTTTTTTTTTTTAAAGTGCCAATTTTAATACCAAAAAATAATTTAATTAATTGGCTTAGTGGATGATTTAGTGACTCGCTCATAAATAAACAACAAACTAATAATTCTAATATTCCTCCCTTTTTTAAAAATCTGCAAATTTTAATACCAAAAAATAATTTAACAAATAAGTTTAGTGGTTGATTCAGTGACTTGCACATACATACATAAATAAATAACAAACAAACAGATGTTTTAAATGAACAAATTGTTCTTAAGTTCCTCCCTTTAAAAAAAAAAATACAAATATTAATACAAAAAAACAACAACATAATGAATTGGTTTAGTGAATGATTCAGTGAGTTGCTCGTAACTAAATTACAAACAAATCTTGTGAATGAATCATTGTAAAGTTCCTCTCTTTTTTGAAAAAAAAAAAAGCCAATTTTAATATCAAATATATATAAATAAAAATAAATAAATTAATGAAAATAATGATTTGGTTTAGTAAATGATTTAGTGACTTGCTCATAACTAAAAAACAAATATTTTTAAGTGAATGAATCGTTCTAAAGTTTCTCCTTTTTTAAAAAAGTGGCAATTTTAATACCAAAAATAAACAAGTAGATAAATAAATCTTTTAAGTAAATAAGTTGTTCTAAAGTTGCACTCTTTTTAAAAAAAATTTCAAATTATTATACCAAGAATGAATGAATGGATGAATCAGTGAATAAAGTTACTTGAACTGGTGAATGATTCAGTGACAGTACCAATATATATAAATAAAACTAAATAAATCAAACATAAGAAAAAAAATAATTGGTTGAGTAAATTATTCAGTGACTTGCTCATAACTAAATAAAACAAACATTTTAAGTAAACAAATTGTTCTAAAGTTCCTCGCCTTTTTAAAAATATGCCAATTTTAACAGAGAAAAAAACAAACAAATATAAATAAATAAAAACATGTAATGAATATGTTTATTAAATGATTTAATAATTTGCTCATGACGTACACATCAGACATGATGTGCTGTAAACTTGCAGAAAGAGTCAATGAATCGAGGAACAAATCTGAATAAATCAAAAGAGTAACTAAGTTGAATCGAAATCCCCACTTCTTGTACACTTGTTACTATAAAAAAGTTTTTTTTTAAATAAAATATTTTATATAAAATATATCATCAGATTACAGTATGTAAATCAAACAGTATTTTCTAGTTCAAAAGTAGCATTTTAGTTATTCTTCAACATTTTCAACAACCTATTATAAATTTAAAGAAACCAAAAAATCACTGGGAAGGTAAACAAAAAAAATAATTATAATAAAGTAATTAAGAATCATCTTCACTTAAAATCCTGGTACACTGAGAGGAAGCAGAGTGATGATCAAAGACATCAGCCCTCTGGTGGCCAACAAAAAAATGATATCCCTATCTGTATCACACTTTAAACTTCTTATTTAATACAATAAAAATACCTCACTCCAATTAAAAAAAACACCACCCTCACACAATATCATACTTTATCTTCACACACTTTTCTTATCTTATGGATAATCTCTATACTGTGTTCTGATCATAGCTTTTCCCTCTTTTGCTAACTGTAAACAGAAATCTAATACTAGGATATCCATAATTTAATTCACACTTGAGGCTTTACATAGAAATTTCCAGATTCCCCATGGTATGAATCAATTTGAAGTGTACACAGTGCATGAGGCACCCCTTCACGGTCAAGGTCACAGGCCTTGGCGTGCACACGCCGCTTCCTGCTTGAGAAGTGAGGAGAGGAGGGCGCAGCTTACTGATAATTGGCAGTTTGGTGTGAACCAGCATTGTGTCATAGTGTGACACATCCCATGATGCAAGAGTCATGATCACTCTCAGCTGTGAGACGGCAGTCTGTTCACACTCTTACCCAGTCAGATCCTCTCCGGCACTGAGATCTCCACATCTTGATTCCATCTGACTCTCAAAACCTCTTTGCTGTTTCAGCCCTTTTAAGTTAATTTTTTTGTTTGTTTGTTTGTTTGTTGATTGTTTTTTTTTTTTTTTCAATCAGGTTTGCCAAAGTGGCCACCTTAGATAATGCTGCATAGTTGGGGTGCTAAAAAAAGTGTTTTATTTTTCATACAGGTTTACTCCTTAACTAATGTTGTTTCGCATTGCTCAAAAAATAGATAAATTGTTATAGTTTTTATTTATTATTGATTTTGTTTGTTTTGTTGTTTTGATTTGTTTTGCCTCTTTGTTTATCCTCTTCGTTTTCATTTTTTTTCAGATTGCTTAAAAATGAGATAAATTATTTTAACTTTCTTTCTTTAACTTTCTTTTCTTTCTTTCTTTCTTTCTTTCTTTCTTTCTTTCTTTCTTTCTTTCTTTCTTTCTTTCTTTCTTTCTTTCTTTCTTTCTTTCTTTCTTTCTTTCTTTCTTTTTCCAAACAAACAAACAAACAGGTTTTTCAGACACAAATAGTTTTGGGATGCTGAGAAATTTTTGTTTTATTGTTTATTTTACTTTGTTTGTGTTTTCTTATTTTTTTATTGTTTTTATTTGTTTATTTTTCTTCAAGCATGTTTCACCCCTTTGCTAATGTTGAGGTGTCGGGATGCTCAAATTTTTGTTTTATTTTATTTACTCCCTCTCTTTTACATTTTTATGTGTTTACGTTTTTCCCCAAACACTTTGTTTCACACTTAAGTTGTTGCTTTTTTGGGATGAGCAATTATTTTATTTTATGTGTATTTGCTTTTTCTTTTATGACAATATTTATTAGTTTTTATATATATTATTTATTACTTTTTGAAAGTGTTTATCACGGCATTATTTGACCCAGAGGAGGACTGGCGGACAGGCAAGTATGCTCTTAAATGTAACGAGAGCTCTCTGGTCCTTACTGCACTGTAGCAGGTGGCCCAGTCAGCAACCCCTGAACATGGACTGCAGCTCTTCTAGAACCTTTATGAACTTCCGCCAGTGTGTCAATCAATAAGTGTGTGGCAGGGCTTCCTGTTTTGGCCGTGTGAGGTTACACATCCTGGCAGGAGAGCTGCTGTCAGCCACAGGACCTCGCGCTGGTCGTGTCTCCCACACACACACACACACACACACACACACACACACACACACTTGTTCAGCCCCACAGGGATCTCCTGACTTGCGGACTCTCCACACACCAGCGGAGGTGCTGCACTGATTCCTGTTTTACTTCACACCTGCACGGTGCTGTCAGGACTTCTTTCCCAGCCACACGAAATAAAAATCACTCTTCACAAAAAAAAAAAAAAATCAACCTTAAAATCCAAAAGAAAGAAAACGAATCCCTGATAGAGAGGAGAAACTGCAGAATGACAAAAATGAAGCATTTGTCAGTAAACACCTGAATATCTGCAAGTCTCGAAAATATTTTTAAATTAAAATTTTGTTGTTTCTCCTTCACATATGTGACCCTGGACCACCTTCTTAAGTAGCACGGGTAAATTTGTAGCAATAGCCAAAAATACAGTACATTGTATGGGTCAAAATTATTGATTTTTCTTTTATGCCAAAAATCATTAGGATATTAAGTAAATGTTCCATGATGATATTTTGTAAATTTCCTACTGTAAATATTAAAACTTATATTACGTGGATGTTTAATGCTTGAATCTGATTGGCTGACGAACGTTCTGAGTTGTGCAATTATTTTCTGGGAAACGCACGCGAACGTAGTTGCAGGCAGCTTGCTTGACCGCATTACAGTTCCATATCACTTTGCATAGTAAAACTATAATAACGGTCACGCAGTTTGCACAAAAAAGGTGTTGTCAGGGCTGCCCTGACGATTTTATCAGTAAGCCTATATAGTGTAGCAACTTAAAGGCTTCACATGACATGACTGTGTGTCTCTTGCTGCATTCCAGGCAGGTTTTTGAGCCCGTAAGTCATGACTTCAAACCACGACTCACGACTTTGTAGCGTTCCAGGCAAGTCACGCCAAACTTCATGAGCGCAAGGAATTGTAGCTAGATTATTAATTTTATTGAAACGTTAAATTGTCCTAAAATCTATTTTTCAATGTGTACCACTTGCATAAACACTGCATCCATTGGCAGTGGTTGGAAAAACATGGGTTGCCTGGAACGCGGCATCTGTCGATCTAGCTCTCTTTCTAATAGCTTCATTAATAACTGCATTAGAACGCTATCAATGGCTCAAGCCTGTGTTACCAGCTTTAAAATGACTTTTTGGTACTAGCAAAAGAGGTGTTGGATGAGATGCGTAAGAAATAGTCCTACTCACTATAGCGATTTAAGTACAAAAACCAGACGAATCCCTTTAAATAAATCATCGGATCGATGTTTTGAGGTGTGGTAACTGTAGTATAGGCGGAATAATTGACGACGGGCCGTTGAATTATTAGAAAAATAATGCACACCCGAGGTGGTGATGCTGCCACGACGCAAAGTTACCCTTCACCAATAACTCCATACTTAAAACCTTAAAATAAAATTCATTTCTAAGAACTTCATTTGGACAACCTTAAAGGCGATTTTCTCAATATTTAGAATATATATATATTTTTCCCCAGATTTTCAGATAGTTGTATCTCGGCCAAATATTGTCCTATCCTAACAAGCCATACATCAACTGAAAGCTTATTCATTCAGCTAAAAAAGTTCCATATATAGTATTTTGGGGCTCTTACGTTTCATCTGGCTACATGTTTTATCTTTTTGCATGTGACATTTAAATCAGATGCCATACCTTAGATTTTGAAACCTTATTTTTGGAAGTTTTCCCAATTTTATTCACAGCAGAGTGGAGACTGGACAGGATAAGCTGTGGGAATGGGATTAAAAGCCATAGTTTTTCGTTTTTTTAAATCAAATTGTTTTAATACCTGAAGGAAATATCTAGATTAAGTGACTAGATGCTCTCCAGCTTTTTCTTTGGAAAAGGTTCTTTGCACAAAATGTTCTCATTTACTGAAAATTGCAAGCTACGACAACGTTTATGACATTGTCTATCATTTGGATGTTTATTTTAAATAACGAAGCATCCTAAAAACAGTCAGTCTTAAATGTCCTGGAAATCCTGAGATGTGAAAAACAAGTCAAGTGATCAGCAGCGTGATCATAGTCTAGTATATGACTGATTGACTTCACAGTTCTGCTCTTAATCCAAATGCTGTGTAGCACAACTGACCAATTAGCCTGTTTTAAACAGCATTCAATTGGATCAGTGAGGCCTAGCTCCTCAAAGACTTGCTAAAGAGTTTCTTTCCTCTAAAGATCTGATTACTGCTGTTGCTGATGAGTGATAGTAGTTAACATGGACCTGCGCTGCAGCCCTATTTTCCTTGAGCAAAATTTTTATATCTATTTTTTAATATACATATAGATCCATAATTCATTTTTAATATACATTTATATGTATTTTTATGTGTATATTAATATACATAAACTATATATATATATATATATAAAAATCATTATTATTATTTAAACAATCTCATATATATTTAACTTTTCACACATTTTAGCACAGGAAAAAAGGCTTTGAACTTGTTGAACCTTCAATCCCACTGACAATACACCAAAATAAAGAGGCATTTAGCTGAAAAACAATGACAAATATTTCAAAGCACAGAGTGCAGATGGACTCACCTCTCCCACACTCTTTCTAACGACCAGCCGTAAAGACCATTGTTTCACCTGAAACAATTCATATTGAATCATCGCCATGTTGTCTTTTTATTCTGGCTGTCCATCGGGGCCTGTGCGTTAATATGCCATCACCACAGCTCACATCCTTATTAGACACCGCAACCGATGAGATTTCCTGTGGCTTGGGGGCATGGCCAGCAGGACACTTGCTCCTACCAATCTATCAGCGAAGAGAGGAAGAGTGGCGCAGAGCTGTTATGTCACTCTGGAACAGCCACCTGAGCTCCTGTGACTAACTCCGCAGGAAGAAAGAAGCCAGACCGCAAACATCGGCCGCTTTAGATAACCGCTTTAGGCCCATTGAGAGAGGCTACTGTACAGAAATTGTTTGTTGTGGAGACTGTTCTCCTTAAATCAACAGTTCACCCAATAATGGCGATCAATGTTTATTTTTTTTTTCCCTAAAAAGGCATGTGTTTTTGTAAATGGAAGAGATAAAGTTAAAAATGGAAACAGCCATCCTGGTGTCATCGGTATGGAGACATGATGTTAGTTAATCGTCTCTCTGAGGATCTAAAGTCTGCTCATCTCCACCTCTCTACCCTGGTGCTGAATGTGTGGTCGGGCGTGTGATGGACATTTCCCCTTGTGATGTGGGTGGATTGGAGAGTGACACCTACTTCCACCCCCTTTGGAGAGGAAGTTCCTATCAGAACACAACAGGAAAGGAAAAAGGAAAACAAGCTGACATCTTTTCACTGATGAAGTCACTTCCTACAGGCCCCGTCGTGACCCTAGTCCACAGAGTTTGAGTTATGTGGAAAGTTTAAGCAGGTAAATGTTTTAGATCTGAGACAGATCTTCATGTTTTTCTGCATGTATGATCTTTGTTGACTTTTGAAGCAAATAGTACCTTCGTAACATGCAACCTTATAACCCAAAGGTCTTGCATTCAGATGCTGGAAGGACTGACCAGAAAGTTGCTGACCTCCTTTGTTTTCATTGTCCTTGCAACATGGTACTTGACCCCAGGTCACTCAAGGATGACCGTACATGTTGTAATGCGACTGCAAACCACTTCAGAGCAAAAACATCTTAATTAAATTACTTTTCAAAGATAGTTTCTAAAATGTTTTTAAAAAGAATGTAAATAAATTGGAAATTAATTGTAATTATATAAAATAATGTTATATTGTTACATTTAAACATAATTAGACTATTTATTGTAATTATACATTTGATACATCATGATATTGTGATGTTTAAAAAAATAAATATATAATCATATTTTTAAAAAACGTTTTTTAATTGTTCAATCATATTAAATAATAAAATTGTTTTATACTATTTTGTTATTTTAATATTGCATAATATATATATATATATATATATATATAGTATAATATTTTTAAAGTTTTATGTTAATTTAATCAGTATATAATATATGCATTATGTAATTTCGTTTCTACAGCTATACATAATAATATGAATATATAATAAAATATATTTAATATTATATTATTTCCCTTTTGATATAAATAAAATGTATATGTATATAATGAATATATTATTTAATATGTATTAATTTTTAATGTAATTTTACAATTACATATACTATTCATTAAGAAATATTAATTACTAATTTACTTTTTTGATTTTTTTTTTAGTACTAATCTTTTTTTTTTTATATATATAAACCTCAATCCTTGGCTGTAATAATGCCAAATTTCTATTCAATATCAGGTTACCATAAAACATAAAAATAAAACCATAAAGCAATACCAGCATTATAAATAAATTGTCACAATTTAATGTTTTTCTGTTTACAATTTATTTATTGCAATTTGTACATTTATATAATGTACAATATATTATATATGTATTTAATATAAATAAATGTATTCAGTATATAATGTATACATTAATTATTATTCAATTATACAATTTTATCATTAATGTATAATATTCATTAAGAAATATTAATTGTTAATGTATTAATTATTTTAAATAATTTTAATTACTATTATATATTTATACTTTTTTAATATAAACCTCAGTCCTTGGCTGTAATAATAAATAATAAATGTATATTCAATATCAGGTTACCATAAAACATAATAAAATCATAAAGCAATACCAGTTTGCAATTTGTAACCTTTTTTTTTTTTGCATTAACATGAAATAATTATCAATTTCCACACTGCTTATCTTGACTTTTAGAGTTCCAAGTAAAATCTCAGAATGTTTCATAATTTTTCCAGGAATTTCGGATGCAAAGGTATTTTAATCCTGGCACTGCCAGTCACCCGTACCAAGTTCACTCAAGGTCACAGCAGTTGCTAAAAAATAAAGAAAAATTCAGCGTTTGCAACAAATTTGTGACAAAAAGGACAATACAGTTTCACTTAAATCTTGGCAAGCACTGTGTCAACAGCTCAGATGTTTCTCAGTGATCAGTTCTGTCTGTTTGCGAAATGGATCTGTTAGCACTGTGTGAAGTTCTTGCCAACAAACAGCTGGGACAAAGAGAAGAGAAAAAATAGATGCTTCCGTTCATGTTGAGAGTATTTTCCTGTTTACACTGAAATGCAGGTCAGCAGTTTGAGATAACGGGACCACGCTCTCATTTAGACCTAAAACATTTAACATCCCTCTCAGAAGTCCTACAGACGTCTGGCTCAATAGATGCAGATTAGACTAATGCTTAATTAAACAGCTGGCGGTCCCATAGAGCGCTGCTGTTGTTAGCGGTAGGCTCGTGGTGGGCTCTGGGTGAAGTCATTAGAGCCGCATGCCAGACCCTAGATGAGCGCTACCGCTGCTCTCTCCTGGCTCATTGAAGATGCTCCCCCACCACATGCATTCATTATTCATGAATGCCAAATTTTAGTCTGACGTGTATATCAAAGACGGCATTTGGTTTCTGATCTCCCCATGTGTGTCCAGCGCTGGCCAAAAGAAATTCTTAAAAATGTCTCTCATTTCAGATATGATGATCTAATTTACGTTTATTATCACTCGCTTGAGAAATAGCTTTATCTTTAGATGTTCCTTAAAAAAAAACCTTGTTTGTAGCATCTAGTCAAACTGACATATTTAAATAAACTGAAGCAAACACACCAAACGAAAATTAAAATATCAAAATAAAAATTACATTTCCCAAACCAAAAATATAGCTCTCGCATAGCATAGTCAGCTCCCTTTTAAGGTATTATGCTACTATAACCTAAAGAGTTACTTAAAGGGATAATTCACCCCAAAATAAAAATTACCCCATCCTAGGTGTGACTTTTTTGATTCAGACAAATGCAATCAGAGTTATATTAAAAAATATCCTGGTTTTCCAAGCTTTATAATGGCAGTAAATAGTGGTCGAGATTTTGAAGCCCAAAAAAGTGCATCCATCCATCCATCATAAAAAATGCTCCACATAGCTTCGGGGGTTAATAAAGACCTTCTGAAGTGAATCAATGCATTTGTGTAAATCCATATTTAAAACTTTATAAACCATAATTTCTAGTTCCACTAGCTGTCCACGAGAGTGTGGCGTTCCAGCGGATGATGTAGGATGTAGGCGTAGCATAGGTTCGGTGAGAATATGTTAGTCTCGCGAGAACCAAGTTTTGTTTACACCAAAAAAAAAAAAAAAAAAAAAAAAAAACAGTCTCCTCTTGGCTTATATCGAAATCCTCCAACATTTTTTCTTACAAATCATCATTTTGTACTTCTAATTTGTGTCCAATATTTTGTTTTATCTTCTGTGATTCCGTGTTCCTCACTTCTCACCAAAGCTCACGCTATACCTACGTCATCCACTGGAACGCCACTCTCTTGTGAACATGAGTATGACAGTTAGCGGAAGCTAGAGATTACGGTTTCTAAAGTTTTAAATATGGATATTTTTCTTACACAAATGCATTCATTCACTTTAGAAGGCCTTTATTTGCCCCCGGAGCCGTGTGGAGCACTATTTATGATGGATGGGGATGCAGTTTTTTGGGCTTTAAAATCTAGACCCCCATTCACTGCCATTATAAAACTTAGAAGAGCCAGGATATTTTTAATTTAACTCCGATTGTATTCGTCTGAAAGAAGAAAGTCATATACACCTAGGATGTCTTGAGTAAACCATAATTTTAATTTCTGAGTGAACTATCCGTTTAAATGAAACATTCTACATGGGCAGCAACTGTGCATACAAACAAATAGAGCTATTCTGTAACTGGATCAATGACGTCTGCCTCAGTCTTTCAATGAAAAACATGGACAAAAGAAAGTCTTAGTAGTTTGGAACGACATGAGGATGAATAACCAATGATTGTTGATTACTAACTTTTACTGTGAAAGCTGGAGCCATTGGCTTGCAATTAGCATGTTTTCCCTGGTCGAATTAAGCCAAGGTGCTCATGTGGGAAAATTGGATTCGAATCTGGCCCGAATCTACAAAAACACCCTGTAAACAGTTCTCAGGAGAGGTAGATCACATCTGCACATGATCTGCGGCCTGTTGGTTTACACATCATACAATGTCAATCAGAGTTCCTTCAGCTTTCTGATGTTGAGCAGATACAGTGTCTCCTTTCACGAGCGCACACACGCTAACAGTGGCAGCAGGCACCAACAATCTTGCCACAGGTCAATGACAGCTTGACGTGCTTTGCCTGGTTCTCTCTGCAGGTGACACAAAGCAGCCCTCCTCTCTGATGCATACTGAAACAGATGCACACACCAGTGTTCCCCCCGGAGCTCCCTCCACGCTCTCTTTGATGGTCCCAGGCTCCGGCCCTCTGATGTGGCCGTCTTTCAGAGCGTGTCATGTTCACTTGGCGCACACAGGCTGTCTGATATCAAGTAGCTGCTGCCAGGGAACCAGTGTTGTAGAGGAACTGAACGGTCTCCAAGGATCGACTGGCAGACTAAATAACTGCCGATTTGCCATCAACTATCTGCTGTGTACGAACAGCTGTTTATCAGAAGAAGGCAAGGCGGACTGCCAAAGGTTCTTCAAACCAATAAAAAAAACAAAATCCAGAAAAATGACCGATAGAGACTAATCTGCTGCATTCGCTTTACTTCTGCTTGTTTGTACCTCTTGGCAAATGTCCTGAAATGGTCAAGCAGGAGTGCTGGCTGTTTTGAATAAGATAAAAATGAAAGAGATGCAGTTTAGTGCATTAGTGCTATTTCAGTTCATTTCTGTTGAAGGGTATATATATATATTTCAAATGTCATACTTTGAAAACTTAGAATTTTATATTTATATATGTTAATATATTTAACAAAATATAAATTGACATTTCATTATTTTTACAGACCTAAAGGCATTTGCTTTGCACAAGACAAACCTCAGCCAATTCTGCCCTGAAAATCACTGGCTTGTGTACCTGCTTCATATTGTGAAGAAAAGCATTCATTGTTTAGCAACATCAATTGTTGTGATGGCTCAATGGAATCCTGTGATTTTAAGCAGTGCTAATTATGCAAAAAACTAAAATCGCATTAATTTCCTATTCCCAAACACGTGTCCCAATTTGTTTGCCACCTCTGAGCGGCCTATTCCATAGCTGAAGTATTCAAGAGCTAAAGTTTCTTAATTGTGTGCATGATCTTAGCAGCGGTTGCCTCATTTTGCTCGATAACCTTCCCAAGCGTCTTCAACCTTCCCAAGAGTCCTACATCAACTGAGCGCTCCATCAGTGGGTCACAATTCAAGGTTGAACAGTAAAGTTCAACGCCTGCAAAGTTCAGCTTTTTCCAGGCTGTAATGAATGATTTCATGCTCTTTGTGTAGCGGTAAATGTATGTTATGCAGCATACACATAGTTTTGTAGATGTAGCCGTGTCTACAAAGAGCATGTTTGATTTCATTATGTTTGTCTGCTTGAACTCCTGTCACGCTCATACGACCTTGGGTGACATTTCCAAGCACATGTATTGAAAATTCTGACACTTCCTATTGTCAGACCACAAAGAAACACTTGAGCATTGAATCTTGCACCTCATTGGAGGATTCACAATCAGGAAGTGACCTTGGATACACCCTCCCCCTTATATTAAAAGAGGTGAATCCAGGAAGACCTTTGAAACAAAATCTATTTTGTGTGTCTTCGCCAACAACAGTATCCACAAAAACCACCAATCCCAAATGCAACTCACAAAGAACACGGCACATTTTAGCCTTGATTTATTGTTTTATTTAATAATAGTATTAGTTTTTAAAAAATAAGCAGATATTTGAACTTCTGAGGATTTGGGTTGGTTCTTGATACAGCAGCCAGATATCTGGTTGCAGTATAAGCACACGTTTGTTAGCATGCCATTTACGAAGTATTATTCTTGGATCCATAGGCACATCGTTAAGTGTTTTAGGCAACTCAGATCTCATTAACAAAGCTTCACTCTTAGTCTTGCCTTCGTTCCAACCAGTAGCACTTAACGGCACCACTTATAAAATTATTATAGGTTGCAGATTTTGCAGTAATACTGCAATAATTTAAAAGAACGGTAGTTATCTTTGTGAAGGTGTCTTGGTGAAAGTCTGCTTAGAGAGGTTTGTAACTATGGGGTTCTGTTCGTACTTACTAGCCTCAAATATTTAACCATATTTACTTATGTCTAAATGACAGTACAGTATGTTTTATAAGTAACTTGGTTGTAATAAAATAACTCTTATTTTAAAATGAAGTCTTATTTCAGTTCAAAACCCAGATACTTTTCAAATCTGTATGACTTTCATTTTTATGTAAAACACAAAAGCAGATGTTTAGCAGAATGTTCACGCTGCTCTTTTTCATAAGATAAATAAATACATTTTCATATAATCTTATAAAAGGACAAATAAATAAATGACAAAAGCAAATGGAGACAAACTCAAAAAAAAAAAAAAAAAAAGCACTGTCAAAGTAGCCCATATGTCTCATGCACAATATTTTAAATCCATATGAAATCATGATAGGAAATAGACCAAATAGACCACAACTGTTTTACCGATGTCCTTACTACATTTATGGACCTGGGAATATTACAGTTGCGTTGCTGTCTATGGGAGGGTTAGAGAGCTCTGCGATTTCATCAAAATATCTTAATTCGTGTTCTGAAGATGAAGGTCTTACGGGTTTGGAACAACATGAGGGTGAGTAATTAATGACAGAACTTAAATTTTGGGATGAACTAATCCTTTAATAATAACCCTGGTGCAAATGAAAACTTGATGCCAGGTTTGACGTTTCTTATGTGTTTAGAAACCATATTTTTCTTAACTGAAATAGAGCATCGGTGACATTCTTCAAGACATCTCCTTTTGTGTTCCACAGAAGAAAGCAATTTAAACGGGTTTACATCTAGACTGACATGAGGGTAAATTGTAACAATTAAATTAAAACTAATAAAGAAATAAATGAGCTTCCTATTTTTCATCATTTGAGCTTTTTAGTCTCTATACACTCCATTGAACTCTCATTACTCACAAAACCCTTTTTTTTAAATATCTGGGTCTTGTTCCATTGGCTGTTTCAACGAACTGCGAGCTGAGGTATTGTTACAAATTACTCTTGGCAAATCGGCCTATCATTTGTGACAATAAGAGGTCATTTTTCATGTCTGACCTTCTGTTTGGGCTGCATTTCTGATCCTGTGTAATTATGTCTTTGTGCTTCAGAATGTGGAAATTTAATCGCTTTTACAAAGAGGCCCGGCAAACGGCAGCAGCAGAGAAAGAGTTTTAGAGGAACTACGCGACCGTTTTAACAGGACAACATGTTTGAATTAGATGTTCTAGCACTGGCTCTAAATGGATTTCTGAAGTGGTTGTTTGTGAAGATTTTCAATCGGACGTAACCTTGAGTCTTTTTTATGGGAGGTCCGTCGGATTTAAGTGCTGGTATAGCATGAAGAGCCTGAATACATGCGTTTCTCTCTCTCCATCTCCCTCCATCTATCTCGTTCCCCCTCTCCCTGCCTCTATTTCTCTTCTCTCTTCTCTGTCTGTCTGCCTCTTTTTCTTTCTGAAATTGAAAAATCTGCCTCTGAAGTTGTTGCCATTGTCTGGGTAATTAATGGAATGCTGAGAGCGAGGTCCAGGTGCTTAAAGAGTTTTTTTTTTTTAATACCTTTCTTTTTCCTCATGACTAATAAGGATAGAAAATACACATTAGTGATTTTGTGGTCTTTCTTTTTATATATAAACTTATGTATAAAACATGCATTTAAATGAAAGGACGGTGACCTTCGCTGTGTTGCATTTCAAACCCACCACATTTGTTTTGCATGTTGAGGTGAGGTTTAGCATAACAATCCAACTGCTCCTATTTAATATGCATCTATTAATTCATCCATAACATTAGCTGAAAATTTCTCACCAAAAACAAACATCACCATATTAAGCTAACCTAAAATTTATAATATGCAGGGCTGATTTTATCCAAAAGTCTATTGATGTGTGCTGATTATATATAGATGGTTACTGTTGGTGTAGAAGACGAAGGGCTGATTTTATTGAATAATATGTACATGGAGTTGTTAGCTGGGCTGCATAATTAATGATATGTTAATGATATTATAATTATGGTTTGTACTGTAGGTGACAGTTAAATGGATAATACACCCAAAAATGTGTGTGTGTGTGTGTGTGTGTGTGTGTATATAATAAAGCACTATGAAAACATTTTTAATACTTTAAACCTAAAAGGAAAATACACCCAAAAATAAAAAATAAATAAAAAATAATCTTGAAAGTATGTGTGTGTCTATATCAGTGGTCTCAAACTCAATTCCTGGAGGGCCACAGCTCTGCAGAGTTTAGCTCCAACCAACTCCAAATCACACCTGCTTGAAAGTTTCTAGTTATCCTGAAGACCTTGATTAGCTGGGTCAGGTGTGTTTGATTAGGGTTGTAGCTAAACTGTGCAGAGCTGTGGCCCTCCAGGAATTGAGTTTGAGACCAATGGTCTATATATATATATATATATATATACACACACACACACACACAAATAATATAACAATAATAAAACACTTTTTCATAACAACTTCACAACTTCAGTACACTGTTAAAAAGAGCATTTTGAAATGTCAAATTAAGATTTACTTTAAAGTATATTTTAAAGTACATTTAAATTTATCATATATCATATTTTATCATATTTGAACAAAATGCACTTACTTTGATGTGTTGACTTACATACTAAAGCACATGTAAAGTATATATGTATATATATTAGATTTGCTAAATTGCAGCTTCATTGTTACAAATGTGTAATTGTAAATATATTTAAATACACAACATAAGTTTGATTTCTTAGAAATAATTTTTAGAAATGGCTAATACATTTGCATGCAATTAAATGTTCAAAAACATTACATTCAGTTCACATTCTGAATATTCTTTTAAAGTTGTATTTATGTTCTAAGTTCCCTTTGAGGTCCCTGTGAGTAACTGTGAATCCATTCCAATCCATTTTACTTCTAGGTTATATTTCCTCATGGTTGTGGTGAAATAATCCAATCTTAATCTCTTGTTGTTTTTGACTGAGTGCTGTATTGATGGATTCGAGCGGTCTGAATGAATCTGTCACTGCTGCAGTCGGTTCTCACAGTCGCTCAGCAGGACGGCTCTCAAAATGAAGGGCTTCAGTAAATCGTGCGGTTGTGTTGGTTTAGGGCTCTTGCACAAGTATATGCTTTCTATTTTAGATTTAAAACAGATCAGATCTGTGCCTCTGAAGAATTTGGTATGCAGCTCAAAAAATCAATCAAAAAATCAATTTTGTTTTAATTTGAAAATACGGTTTTGTGCTTGTGTGATTGAGAATAATGAGGTTTTGGTTTACAAATATCTATATATCACTGTGGAAATCATAATGTTGATATTCTATGGAATGTTAGTATACGCTTGGCCACATTTAGGAATTGCTTACAGGCCAAAGATCTGTTCTGATATGCAAAAGAGCACTTTTAAATTCAAACGATTGCATTTAATATGAATATTAAATTGAAGCTTAATAAATTCCAATTTACATGCACTTAATTGTCCAAAAACAAATTTTGAATATTATTTTAAAGAATATTATTTTTGTGTAAAGTATAACATAAAAGTATGCTAATCTGCAATTTTTAAAGGTGAAGAGTATGCTAGAATGTGTTGTTTTCTCTGTATTAATTCTTATTTTTTCTTATTTCTCTCATTCTTACAGGAGAACTTGAGAAAACTTAAAGACAGACTTCCAAACGAATGCAGTCTGAATGTACCCTTGGAGGCCGAACTGACATCCCAATATTCACCTCCTCGGCAGAACAGCGACTTGTGTCTTCACTGAAACAATTCCTCACGTCTTGTGTTTTGGTAAAGTGCAGATAGTGTGTAAATGATATCCTTAAAGTGAAAGTTCACCCAAAAATGTTAGTTCTGTCATCATTTATTCACCCTCAACTTTTTCTGCTTTTATTTAGTTCTGCTTCTCTTTGCTTTTGTTTTGTTTGTTTTCCTTTCTGTTCCTCTGCTTTTGTTTTATTTTGTTCTACTTTTTTGTTTTGCTCCATTTTATTTTGTTTTGCTTCAATTTGCTTTTGCTTTGCTTTTTGTTTTGCTTCCATTAGCCCGTTTGAGTTTCTTTCTTCTGTTGAGCACAAAATAAGATCATTT
The DNA here is from genome assembly GCF_018340385.1 of Cyprinus carpio. NCBI lineage: Eukaryota > Metazoa > Chordata > Actinopteri > Cypriniformes > Cyprinidae > Cyprinus > Cyprinus carpio. The sequence goes on from NC_056618.1 coordinate 25,949,433, forward strand.
GAAGAGTGTTGGTAACCAGACAGTTGACGGTAGCCATCGACTTCCATAGTATGAACAAAAATGCTATGGAAGTCAATGGCTACCATCAACTGTCTTTTTACCAACACTCTTCAAAATATTTTTGGTTTCAACCTGAGGGTGAGTAAATGATGACAGGGTGAACTATCCCTTTAATGTTTCTACATATTTGGTAATTTATCTTGACGTAAACTACAATTTGTTCATTTGTGACAAACAGTCTTACTACTTTGAATGTTTTATTGAAGATTTACTCTATTTTGTACAGGTTTCATCTTGAATAAGCTATAATTAATCTTTGCTGTAAATAATAGGCAGTTTAATACTTTTTAGTTTGTGTTCACACTATATTTGCGAGATTAACCAGATCAACCACATCATCCACAAATCCTAAAAATCTTAACAATTCTTCAAATTCAATAAATTAAACAAATTATTAATATTAGTGTATGATTAATTTATTACAAGTGAAACTTGTTCAATGATCATCGATGCCAGAAATAGAAATAAAGCAACAACTTATGGCATAAGTCATTTATTAAAATATGATGGAAAGATTCCAAGAGCTTGTATGGAAACTCTTTATGGCAAGAGGTGACATCCGAGATGCGGGTCTGACTGTGGCTTCCAGCGCACAGACGAGAGAATCCCAGTCCAAACATTCAGGCAGGTAAGCACACATCCAAAGCAGCTGCAGGACTTCCGGTGGTGGGGAACAAAATAGGAACGAGGGGCAACCGGATTTCTTAAGATTGTCAGTCTGATCAACACACAACACAGTAGATTCACAAAACGAGGCAAATACAAACCAATTTCCCTAGAATCCATAAAGAAGTGTCCTTATGTACAAATGGGGGGTGTAGATGCCATGCAGCAAATGTTGATTAAAGCAGTTGTGCTCATCCAAAATACTTTCTACAGCATCACTGTCTGAAATCATTTACATTGATAAGGTGTGTAACATCATGTTTGTTTAAAAAAAATCATCTGATGATTGGGATAAGTCACCATGCTGGCCATTTTCACTGCTTTTTAAATCAACACGTTTCATTTCAGGTGTGATACAACAGTCACCTTAACATTTTTTTTTACTGCGTGGATGATCATTTTTGACCTTTTACAGTCAACATGAAATGACATTTGCGACCCAATTTACTTCCGTATTTTGACATATTTCCACATAAAGCAGGTAATTTCATCTGAAAAATTGTGGCAATACTTTCGGTAATGAATAGTGGCCGTTACATGTCAAAATAGAGCTGAATGTGAGTTTGCAATAGATTAGGGGAAATTACTCTTCTGAAACACAAGCACATACTTTTGAGATTCCTCATAGGAAAATGAAGGCTGAAGGCCAAGTTTGTCGTCAAAAGAGCATCTTAATGTCTGCAAATGGTAAGGATTCTTAAAAAAAAAAAAACTTATCATTTGCAATTTATAACAGTACCGTTTATAATATTAATCTTAAGTTTTGATTAATTTACTGCTTTAAATGAACTACTTCTTTTTTTCTTCTTTTTTTATTACTCCCCCCCTTCTTCTTTTTTTTTTTTCTTTGTTCTGCCTTCCTTCTCCTTTCCTTTTCTCTGCTTTTGTTTTGCTTCAGTTTGCTTTATGTTTTGTTTTGGCTTTTTGTTCTCTGTTTTCCTTTCATCTGCTTTAATTTAGTTTTGCTTCTCTTTGCTTTTGTTTTGTTTGCTTTGTTTTTCTTTTCTTTGTAATTGAATAATATTGGCTATTTTCTGCCCTAGGTGACACCAACTGATAGATATGGAAGTAAATTGGATCAATTTTGAGTTCATGTTGATGTGAACACCAATTTTATATAATAAAGTCAAATGAAGCATTCAGGAAAAACAACGGCAGTCCCCAAGTATCAAAGCTCTCATCCGTTCATTGTGAAGCAAACAGGTAAGTACAAGTGAAGGACAGACGCTGTCTTTGGTATAGAACACATGAAAACACCAGTCAGTCACACCGGATCACTTCAGTACAGCTCTTGATATTTTACAGTGGCAGGACTGATGGTTATTTGATGTGAATCACTCAATCACCATTTAGCTCCATAACTGCATCTCGTATCTACATTTTTAAAAACGTGCTACAGTAAACAAATACATTTAGTCATGACCCCACCTCACTGTGCAGGAACACATGGATGAAACCAAAACAATAAATTAAGCTTAACCAGTGACGTACATTTCAAACGTAGAACGTAAAAACAGATACCCACAGAAATAAGCCAGCACAATTAAAAAAAAACTCAGAATTAAGTGAGATTCCTCTCTGATTTAGTGTCTCACGACATAATTAAGTACTGGTTAAGAAAGATGAAAACTGTACACACCTAAGAAAGCAAACAAGAGGAACATCTTTTCTGAACATTATGTTTCGTTTTTATATGAAATCATTGCTTTGCAATTGAACGCATCACAGTTATCTCCCACATGACCACATGAATGTAAACACCTCATTTCTTTTCAATTGTATAACATTAATACTTTATATATATGTACTTTTTATATTACATATCATAATTCACATCAGCACGGTTAGCTAGCATGGAAATGAAATAAGGCAAGACTCACATGACTGTGACATCACAAATTATTAATACTGATAGTTAAGGTTGTTTTTTTTTTCTCTCTCTCTCTCTCTCTTTCTTTTTTGTTCTCTGCAGGCTTTGGTCTCGTGTTGACGTAGACGGTATTTCTTCATATTGGCTTTGAGACTCCGCTATATTCGTATTCACATTTGTTAATGAACAAACTGCAAAATGTTCCAATCGAGCTGAAAAATCTACATTAATAAATAGAAAAAAGTTTTTGAAGGCGAATCTTAGTAAATACATTTCCAGGTCACAATGCATCCCGCAAATCAAAAAACAAAAAAAAATTTTCATATGAATTATTTCTTTAAATTAATAATACCATTGTTAATAATTATTAATTCCTATTTCCATGACAATTAGGCATTTTAACTCCCAAAATTTAGTTTATTATGAATTATCTATTAAATGTTTATGTCTGGGCAATTTAGCACATTTACCTCAAAAATTATTTTTTATATGAATTATTTCAATAAAATTAATTATAAAATTGTTAATGAATATTAATTGTTACTTTTATAACAATTTAGAATTTTAATCCCAAAATTCTGTTTTGTTGTAAATTGTTATATTTTTATTTATTTTCATGACAATTTAGCACATTTAACTCCAAAATAATTTTTTTCAGTCTGAATTTTTTTAATAAATTAATAATAAAATTGCTAATAATTATTCTTTCTTATTTTCATGACAGCGTTTAGCACATTTACCTACAAAATTACTTTTTATTCAGTATTCAGTATAGTTTATTCGTTTTGTCCGTGCTATTGGACCAAACAATAATAATTTCTCATTTCTTTCTTATGATTTTGAGATTAAATATGACCCAGATGTGTTCTTGACAGATTTTGTGATATTCATCCTTTTCCACTCTTGATGAGAAAATACTGGTAAAAGCAGCCTCATAGTGACAAAGAAGAAGAAATGGCTGCCCAATTGAAAAGAGACATTTTTTTTTTTTTTTTTTTTTTGGTGAGGGGTTGGAATAAAGTCTTAGTTGGCGCAGATGCGGGCAATGGCTGGTTTTCCATCTTACCTCCGCCTACTGGCTCCGGCCCAGCTTGTGTGCCTTAAAACAGACAGAGGAAGGCCACATGGCCAGGTCCTAATGGAAACTTTGGGTCAATGCTGGCAAACCAGTCTTGAAAGAGCGCCCAGTCCTTTCCCAGTCATCTTAAACACGCCACCTCAAGTCTGAGTGTAAGGTGGACGATTCAATCAGCTGCACACACAACAAATAATGACTGACAGTCATGGTTCGACAATACTACGACAAATCCGCAGCCTAGAGGTCATTATAACTCTGGATTCATTCATTTCTTTACCAGAAATGCATCTTTCCTTCGCCAAACCCTCGCTATGGGGTTCTCAGATCCAAAGTGTCCGGCCCAAACCCATGCAGTGAGTGCGCATCGGTCGAAGGCTATGTCTGGTGATGACGCTGGACTGAGGTGCGATGTGTCGAGACCAAAGGCTCACCACCGGTCCTCAGGCACGTTTGGCGTGCAGCATCTCTATAAGAAGATTGTTACAGGGCACGTCACCGTTCAGGTGTTTGTAGTACAGATACTCCTCGGCCTGCAGGCTGATGGCACGGATCTCCGGCAGCCGCAGCAGCAGCTGGCCAAACTTGTCCGTCTGCTGAGGATAGTTGCACATGACGTAGTCCAGCAGCGCTGCGTTGACCTGTTCCTGGACGCTCTCCACCAGGTGGAAGTTCTCCAGGTTCTTGACGTCTGAAGAAAGATGAGATAAAGACAATTTTGTGGTTATATGGTCATATACTCACCAAGGCTGTGTTTAATTGAACGAAAATGGGGTAATACTGTGAAATATTATTGCAATTTAAAATAGCTGTTTTCTATTTGAATTTATTGTAAAATGTATTTTATTCCTGTGATCCATTACTCCAGTCTTCAGTGTCACATGATCCTTCAGAAACCATTGCAATATGCTGATTTGGTGCTCAATTATTATTGGAGTTCAGTTATTAATAATGGTTCTGCTTATTATTATCAATGATGAAAACAGTTGCTGCTGCTATGCTGCTGCATATTTTTGTGGAAACCAGTAACCAGGATTTCAGGATTCTTTGATGAACGGAAAAAAGGCAGCATTTATTTGAAATATAAATCATTTCTAACATTAGGAAATGTCTGTTTAAAGCATCCTAGCTGAATAAAAGTATTCGTTCAATTGTATTTTTTTGATACTGTAATGTATCATGGTTTCCACTAAAATATTAAGCAGCACTGATAAAAACAAATGTTTCTTAAAGCTCCAAATCAGTATATTAGAATGATTTCTGAATGTAGATGCTGAAAATTCAGTTTTGTATTACAGGAATATATTACATTTTTACATGTTATATTAAATGGTAATAATATTGCACTGCATTGTGGTATTATTGATCAAATAAATGCAGCATTTGTGGGCATAAAAGACTTCTTTCAAAAACATAAAGAAACTAATTATTCCAAACTTCTGAATGGTAGCGTACATGTATTTTTTAATCCATGCTTAAAATCTCTGGAGATTTTGGTGAGAAAGCGAATTAATTTGGGGGAAACAGATCTCTAGGGATTAAGATCTCAAATGCCTCTTAGTTTTTCATCAGATTTTTCCTTGTCATGTCTTTAATTTATGGCGTGTTAATGTGTTGCGGTGAGCTGCATGTGTTCCTGTGTTTCAGATGGTTCTGTGGCGGCAGGAGCTGCTAATGAATCCCTGGAGTGAGCTCTATTTAATCAGGTTTTGAGGGGCCACCTCATGTGATCTTTTATTTATCCCTTTGACCCCGGGTTGAACGGGAGCGTGGTCATCCCGCTGTAGTCCCACCTAATGGAGACTGCTGGGGTCCGAACGACTGTGAAAGCACTCGGACCCACCCAGCCATATCTAATGAGCCAGCTGACACTTCTCTGCCTGCTCTCTTTTCCCCTAAAAATAATCGAGACTGCCTCGGACGACAAAAAAAAGAGGGGGTATAGGGGAAGTGACTCCATCAGCAATGTAATGAGGTCTGAAGAACAAGCCGCAAGTCCTTCATGGTGCTGGTGAGGATGTTTGACCCCTGGGTGACACCAGCAGGCACAATCAGGACAAGGAAGGGGGAGGGGTTAACCAGAAAATGACCAATTACAAATCTCCAGCTCCAGGTTATTTTAGCCCTCGCAAAAGCGGTAAACAAACACAGACCTGTCAGTCAAGCTGTTTTTGAGGGTGAGATGTTAAGGAAGCCTCTCAAGTACAGAGCAAGAGTGGCGGAAAAACTTGAACAGTCTGTCTGGCTGTCTATCTATCTGTCTATCTACCTACCTATCTGTCTGTCTATTTGTCTGTCTGTCTGTTACCTACCTGTTTGTCTGAGTCTGTCTGTCTACATCTGTCTGTTTGAGCCTATCTATCTATCTATCTATCTATCTATCTATCTATCTATCTATCTACCTACCTACCTACCTGTCTGTCTGTCTGTCTGTCTGTCTGTCTACATCTGTCTGTCTGAGCCTATCTATCTATCTATCTATCTATCTATCTATCTATCTATCTATCTATCTATCTATCTATCTATCTGTCTGTCTGTCTGTCTACTTATCTGTCTGTCTGTCTGTCTGTCTATCTACCTGTCTGTCTGTCTGTCTGTCTGTCTATCTATATCTGTATGTATGTCTGTCTGTCTGTCTGTCTGTCTGTCTACTTATCTGTCTGTCTGTCTGTCTGTCTGTCTGTCTACTTACCTGTCTGTCTGTCTGTCTGTCTGTCTACTTACCTGTCTGTCTGTCTACTTATCTGTCTGTCTGTCTGTCTGTCTGTCTGTCTATCTATATCTGTATGTATGTCTGTCTGTCTGTCTGTCTGTCTATCTATATCTGTATGTCTGTCTACTTACCTGTCTGTCTATCTACCTACCTGTCTGTCTACTTATCTGTCTGTCTGTCTGTCTGTCTATCTACCTGTCTGTCTGTCTGTCTGTCTATCTATATCTGTATGTCTGTCTGTCTGTCTGTCTACTTATCTGTCTGTCTGTCTATCTGTCTGTCTGTCTACTTACCTGTCTGTCTGTCTGTCTGTCTATCTATATCTGTATGTATGTCTGTCTGTCTACTTATCTGACTGTCTCTCTGTCTATCTGTCTATCTATCTGTCTGTCTATCTATATCTGTCTGTCTCTCTGTCTACTTATCTGTCTATCGCTCTGTCTGTCTGTCTGTCTATCTATCTGTCTGTCTGTCTACTTACCTGTCTGTCTGTCTGTCTATCTATATCTGTCTGTCTGTCTATCTATCTGTCTACCTACCTACCTGTCTGTCTGTCTGAGCCTGTCTATTTATGTCTGTCTGTCTGTCTGTCTGTCTACATCTGTCTGTCTGAGCCTATCTATCTATCTATCTATCTATCTATCTATCTATCTATCTATCTATCTATCTATCTATCTATCTATCTATCTATCTATCTATCTATCTATCTGTCTGTCTGTCTATCTATCTGTCTGTCTGTCTGTCTGTCTATATCTGTATGTATGTCTGTCTGTCTGTCTGTCTGTCTACTTATCTGTCTGTCTGTCTGTCTACTTACCTGTCTGTCTGTCTGTCTGTCTGTCTATCTACCTGTCTGTCTGTCTGTCTATCTATATCTGTATGTATGTCTGTCTGTCTGTCTGTCTGTCTGTCTACTTATCTGTCTGTCTGTCTGTCTGTCTGTCTACTTACCTGTCTGTCTGTCTGTCTGTCTACTTACCTGTCTGTCTGTCTGTCTACTTATCTGTCTGTCTGTCTGTCTGTCTGTCTATCTATATCTGTATGTATGTCTGTCTGTCTGTCTGTCTGTCTGTCTACCTGTCTGTCTGTCTGTCTATCTATATCTGTATGTCTGTCTACTTACCTGTCTGTCTGTCTACCTACCTGTCTGTCTACTTATCTGTCTGTCTGTCTGTCTGTCTATCTACCTGTCTGTCTGTCTGTCTATCTATATCTGTATGTCTGTCTGTCTGTCTGTCTATCTGTCTGTCTGTCTACTTACCTGTCTGTCTGTCTGTCTGTCTGTCTATCTATATCTGTATGTATGTCTGTCTGTCTACTTATCTGACTGTCTCTCTGTCTATCTGTCTATCTGTCTGTCTATCTGTCTATCTATATCTGTCTGTCTCTCTGTCTACTTATCTGTCTATCGCTCTGTCTGTCTGTCTGTCTATCTATCTGTCTGTCTGTCTACTTACCTGTCTGTCTGTCTGTCTATCCTATATCTGTCTGTCTGTCTATCTATCTGTCTACCTACCTACCTGTCTGTCTGTCTGAGCCTGTCTATTTATGTCTGTCTGTCTATCTGTCTGTCTGTCTGTCTGTCTGTCTGTCTTTATCTGTCTGTCTGTCTGTCTGTCTGAATGACCCAATTTGCTGAACTTTTTGTAGTTTATATGGTTTCTCATTCCAAATTTCATAAAGTAACCACCTTCTAACACAAAAACCCATACCAAATAAAGAGATAAAAAAAAATAAAAAAAGTCCAATTTTAATTGCTAATTATAGTGGGGCCACCTTTGAACATGAAAACCCAAAGCACGGGGAGGGGTTAAAAGAGTCGACTGATCGATGACAATGGCTTGATCTCTTCTGCCCCGAGCAAGAGAGGCAGGTTGTGAGGAGAGAATTAACGTGTTTGTTTAATTTATCCATGACAAGGGACACTTAATCATGCCCTGCTGACAGATACCAAAAAAAGCAGGAAAAACATACAAGCAGCAGTTATTCAGTCAGGTTGAAGCTGTCTTATTTTCTATCTCAACATTTAGCCACTGTGGGACTAATTATCAACTTTTTCTCTTCTTTTTTTCATGAAACAGCCTTAGTGTGCACTAGGGCCGGGATGTAGCCTGCCTCTAAACCCTTAGGTCCTGAGGAATACATTGTCCATTTGACTAGCGCTCATGCTAGACGACCCCACATATCCACTTGCAGACACCCCCAGCACCACCCCTCGCCTTGTGATATGCTGGGATGCTTTTTAATTAGAAAGGATTTTCTAAGTGAAAAAAAAATCATTCCACAAGAAATTCATGCCGGCAACCCCCCAAAGCCCTTGTGAGGTTCATTTGTATACTGACATGGATGCACAAATATAGCAAGACCGCATTCGACATACACAATCTTGTTCATCAGCTCGCTACAGTAATGGCATATTGATTACAATTTGTTAGTATGCATACTGCAAATAAAGATATACAAGGATATGGAATTTCACCACTAATAGTTTAGTCAATGAGCAATTAAATCACAATACCAAATTTGAAAGGCAAATGATAAATCCATTGACATTTCTAGCAGGCAGATTTCAGTATAATGAATGACTTCCTGTTGGAAGCTAATCAAAAAAAAAAATTGTTTAAAAGCATGGCGATTCAGGACAGTGTTGTGTATTTGTAAAAGTTTATGACTCTGTATAGAGTAGAGAGTGTGTACAAAGAGTTTCAAAGGGCAAAATATCTCCCTCCCTTTGGCTTTACAGCATGCTGTAATCATATAGTCAGACTCAAGAATGTCAGAATGTCATCTTTATTCATCATTAACTTCTTCCAGATTCGCACCAATCAGGAAGTGGGGTGGTGCATGAACTCTGCTGATCTCCAAACACCAGTTTCTCATCTAATCCGGCCCCTGAAGCTCTGCTTGTGGCCAATGTCCACCTGGTCACTGGTGATAATATTTACTCAATGCGTTTTACTTCTGTTTAGGAGAAATTTTGAGAGCTTTTGGATGCTTTTGGATCGCATCAGTGATCCATCTAAACTTTATTCTCTTTAACACTGCATATCAATGAGCTCATCGCTTGTTTGTTCTTCCTGACTAAGCCACGTAAAGCCAGGAGGGACGTGGAGGGCTCAGTCTGCTCATCCACCGCCAACCATTACAAAAATGAAATTAAACAAAACAGGAACAGTACAGTATATAATAAATCAAATCAAATCCAGTCACATCATAGCAGCGCTGAGCAGGTAGAAGAGACGTCCCGGTCGCCCAAGGATGGTTTAGATGCTGCGCACTTGACGTGGGGAGGGAGGGTATAAAATGCCTTAGGTGTGATGAAATAAACACGAGAAGCTGGGGCAAACGTTTCTTTTTACAAATGCTAGCTGAAAGGCACTCTGTCTGCTCTTAAGGTAAGGGAAAATATATTTACATCTGCTTATCTTTTGGCGCAATCACTGTCAGGAGCTCGCAGGTTCAGGGTGTGGGCTGAACCCACGATAATGATCATGATAAAACTCTCTGTGTTTGGAAGGTAATAAATGAAATGGCTTTATCAACAGTTAGCTGAGTCTATCTGTCTCTGTCAGTCTGTCTGTCTGACTATGTATTTTCCATCTGTCTGTCTATCTTTCGTTCATCTGTCTGTCTGTCTGTCTGTCTGAGTTTGCCTACCTTTTGGTTCTTGATGTCTGTCCATCCATCCATCCATCCATCCATCCATCCGTCTATCCGTCTGTCTGTCTGTCTATCTATCTTCCGTTCGTCTTTCTGTCTATCTGTCCTCAGTTTGTCTACCTTTCGGCTCTATCTATCTATCTATCTATCTATCTATCTATCTATCTATCTATCTATCTATCTATCTATCTATCTATCTATCTATCTATCTATCTATCTATCTATCTATCCTCAGTCTTTCTACCTTTCAGCTCTGTCTGTCTGTCTGTCTCTCTTTCTATCTATCTATCTATCTATCTATCTATCTATCTATCTGTCTGTCTGTCTGTCTGTCGTTCTATTTATCTATCTATCTGTCTAGCTATCTGTCTATCTATTTATCTATCTATTTATCTGTCCGTCTATCTATTTACCTTTCTGTCTGTCTATCTATTTATCCGTCTTTCTATCTGTCTATCTATTTATCTGTCCGTCTATCTATTTATCTGTCTGTCTGTCTGTCTATATATCTATCTCATTTAAACAAAAAATTTTATGAAAAACAATAATTCTGAACAGCCAAAATCCTGAACAGCCAAACGGGTTTCTAAGACTCTCTCTACTCCTTCCTGTCCATATTTATCTTATCACGATCGCCTCTGAGCATCTTTATTTGCATTCAACACATTTTCGTGCCAGTTTTGATTGCATTGCATGAGGTGCGTTGAGCTCTTCTTGTTTATAATAAAGTGACAGAAAATCATTCAGGGGTCAAGTATCCCCCCAAAACTCTACCTGCAGTCCAGATCCTGCCAATAGTGGAAACCACACACCTAATGAGGTCATTAAAGCCAAGCCTCCATCAATATCTCTCTTTTTTCCCCATCTACCCCATTTTTTGACAAATTTGAATTAATAATTCAACATAGCGCCTGGGGATGTATATTTCCTGAGTGAAGGACCGTTAACCCATAGCATGATTTTTCCTCCTTTTATAGGACCACTTTTTTTTTTCATTTTCTTAATATTCATGTTTGACCATCGCAGTGTTTGCTTTGGATAAAAATGTAGCCAAGTAATCCAGCATGTGTTGACCCAAATGATGGTGCTTTTTCTCAGTTTTTGTCTTTCTCTCACACGCATACTAAAGCAGCTTCTATATTTTGATAGATGTGAGTGTAAATTCTGGTTTAATTCATTCCACTTAGAAGATGCAGTCTCTTTCACCACGAGTTTAAAATCACACTATCAAATCTTAAGCTTCCTGTCAAAGCAAGGTAATTTGTGGAGCTTTATCTTAACTACTAGCAAGAAGGATAAAAGTGATAAAATATCACAAGATAACAACCACACAAAGAATTAATAAAAAAAACCAAAAAAAATTTCAGTTCCCATATTGCTCAGATAACCGCTTGATGATGAATGATTTAGTTCTCATATAAGAAAAAAGATTTTCTCAGACCAAAATATTTGCAGAATATATGCTGCATGTATGTTGTAGACAGCATGGTATAAGGAAACATTTTTCAAATTGAAAATAATTAACTTAATCCTGCAAATGCCAAAATATAATACAAAATTGCAGCACGAAAATACATTTCTAATCTTGTAATACATTTTATATATATGAAAAATATTAAGAAATAATAATAATGGCTATTTTTTATATATGAATAAAAAAAATAACCCCCCCCCCCCCGAATATACCGATTTTAGTTTTTTACATATATGTAAATCTAGCACTATTGTCGCATTTTAAAATGTTTTATATGTGTTGCATTCTCAGCAGTGCTTTAAGCAGCACAATAGCTAGTATTTGCATTTACTGTCTCTTTTTTTCTTTTAGGCCAAATATTGTCATGGTAGAACAACAATTTGAAGTTGAACGTGAGGAATAGCACAACTAGTTGAATGGCGCAAACATTTGAATGTAACTCCATCACCCTAAACATGCTCTAACACGTTAAGCCCCTCCTCCTCGCCATCATTTCCTGTCCTCAATCTCATTGTCCATACTGTCATAAAGATGGCAACCAGACATAATAGTCAGATGACAAGACGGTCTCCAAGCATGGAAAACACCAGGAATAGAAACACCCCACTCGGCCACACTTCCCAGCATTCCCACTGTTGACAGACAACACACGGCCCTTGCCCACATCTCTTAGTGACCTCACACCTCTCCTGCCATTCTTGTTAAACCTTCTCCCCCAAGTGAGACAATGTTTAGATGAATTCTTATTTCTATATTTGTCCCTGTAGTGTGACACCCGTCCAGCCCCACTCCATCTGAGCAGGTTTACGTTACAGAAAGACTGATGATGTGGCATTTTTTCCAATCAGAAGGCGGTGCAGGCATTCCTCAGCTTTGTTGCTTTAAATACAATGATGGGGGGAGGAAGGAGAGGTGGATGAAAAGGAGAACAAGAGACATGGTAGCAGCACCTGTCGGCTCATTTGTGCCGTCACGTTTAACAGCAGGCTCCGGTTACAGGGGACAGTTTTACTCCCTAGCTCCCCACTCATGACCACTGGACAAACAAATGACACACAAATACCTATTTAATACTGATTTTGACATATATTTGATAGCAACATTATATTCACAAGCCAAAGCTATCCAGTTTAAAAGTATCTGTGAGAACGATTTTATAATTCGAATACTTTTAATATGAAAGTCAGTTTACTTGGTGTACTTAGCTTGTACATGTAATGAAGTACTGCATTATAATAAAGTATATGTATTATAATACTTAACAGTTCTCTAATTACATGGTTATAATTGGTCAGTTGTGGCATTCTGCTGTCTTATCTATCTATCTATTGATCTATCTATATATATATATATATATATATATATCTATATATATATATATATATATATATATATATATATATATATATACACACACATATACACTATAAAAAATAAATCTGTAAAATAACACAAAAGGTATTGGCAGCTCATTACACATGACACTATCCATATATATATACAGTCAGGTCCATAAATATTGGGACATTGACACAATTCTAATCTTTTTGGCGCTATACACCACCACAATGGATTTAAAATGAAACGAACAAGATGTGCTTTAACTGCAGACTTTCAGCTTTAATTTGAGGGTATTTACATCCAAATCAGGTGAACGGTGTAGGAATTACAACAGTTTGTATATGTGCCTCCCACTTTTTAAGGGACCAAAAGTAATGGGACAATTGGCTCCTCAGCTGTTCCAATGCCAGGTGTGTGTTATTCCCTCATTATCCCATTTACAAGGAGCAGGTAAAAGGTCCAGAGTTCATTTCAAATGTGCTATTTGCATTTGGAATCTGTTGCTGTCAACTCTCAATATGAGATCCAAAGAGCTGTTACTATCAGTGAAGCAAGCCATCATTAGGCTGAAAAAAACAAAACAAACCCATCCGAGAGATAGCAAAAACATTAGGTGTGGCCAAATCAACTGTTTGGAACATTCTTAAAAAGAAAGAACGCACCGGTGAGCTCAGCAACACCAAAAGACCCGGAAGACCACGGAAAACAACTGTGGTGGATGACCGAAGAATTCTTTCCCTGGTGAAGAAAACACCCTTCACAACAGTTGGCCAGATCAAGAACACTCTCCAGGAGGTAGGTGTATGTGTGTCAAAGTCAACAATCAGGAGAAGACTTCACCAGAGTGAATACAGAGGGTTCACCACAAGATGTAAACCACTGGTGAGCCTCAAAAACAGGAAGGCCAGATTAGAGTTTGCCAAACAACATCTAAAAAAGCCTTCAGAGTTCTGGAACAACATCCTATGGACAGATGAGACAAAGTTCAACTTGTACCAGAGTGATGGAAAGAGAAGAGTATGGAGAAGGAAAGGAACTTCTCATGATCCAAAGCATACCACCTCATCAGTGAAGCATGGTGGTGGTAGTGTCATGGCGTAGGCATGTATGGCTGTCAATGGAACTGGTTCTCTGGTATTTATTGATGATGTGACTGCTGACAAAAGCAGCAGGATGAATTCTGAAGTGTTTCAAGCAATATTATCTGCTCATATTCAGCCAAATGCTTCAGAACTCATTAGACGGCGCTTCACAGTGCAGATGGACAATGACCCGAAGCATACTGCGAAAGCAACCAAAGAGTTTTTTAAGGGAAAGAAGTGGAATGTTATGCAATGGCCAAGTCAATCACCTAACCTGAATCCAACTGAGCATGCATTTCACTTGCTGAAGACAAAACTGAAGGGAAAATGCCCCAAGAACAAGCAGGAACTGAAGACAGTTGCAGTAGAGGCCTGGCAGAGCATCACCAGGGATGAAACCCAGCGTCTGGTGATGTCTATGCGTTCCAGACTTCAGGCTGTAATTGACTGCAAGAATTTGCAACCAAGTATTAAAAAGTGAAAGTTTGATTTATGATTGTTAATCTGTCCCATTACTTTTGGTCCCTTAAAAAGTGGGAGGCAAATATACAAACTGTTGTAATTCCTACACCGTTCACCTGATTTGGATGTAAATACCCTCAAATTAAAGCTGAAAGTCTTCTTGTTTGTTTCATTTCAAATCCATTGTGGTGGTGTATAGAGCCAAAAAGATTAGAATTGTGTCAATGTCCCAATATTTATCACACATATAAATAGAACATATATATATATATATAGTTAATTTTACAGGCAATTTTTACAAGCAAGTTAACAGTTAGCCAGTAATTGTTATTATAAAAGTAACAAAAAATATACGTTCTGAGATATAAAATGATTTTATACATTGGCATTATATATTTTTGAGATATAGTTTATATTGATTGATATATACTGTCGATAGTGATACACAAATAAACTTAAATATATATTTATATATAAAAATGTGATTATATATATAAATTTCATGATATCAATAATAACTGACTGATGATTGTTGGGAAAAGTTACATTTAAATATATTACATAACATTGCGTTACTATCATTGCGTAATGATAGTATGATATAGTATGAAAAGTATGATATTTCATTGTAAATTTAAAAGTAATGCATTACTTTATTAGTAACTTAAAAAATGTATTATATTACATAAGTTGAATAACTTGTAATGTGTTACCCCAACACTGATTGTAAACTTATAAAATATACAGTGCTGTGAAAAAGGTTTTTTTTTTTTTTTTTTTTTTTTTGCACACTTGAATTATTCAGATCATCAAACAAATTTGAATATTACACAAAGATAACGTGAGTAAGTACAAAATGCAGTGGAAAAAAGCTGTCGAAACCTGCCTGAAAAAGCCCTATGTGAAAAACTAAGTGCCCCCTAAATCTAATAACTGGTTGGGCCACCCTTTGCAGCAACAACTGCAATCAAACGTTTACGATAACTGGCAATGAGTCTTTCACATCGCTGTGGAGGAATTTTGGCCCACTCTTCTTTGCAGAATTGTTTTAATTCAGCCACATTGGAGGGTTTTCAAGCATGAATGGACTGTTTAAGGTCATGCCACAGCATCTCAATCAGATTTAAGTCCGGACTTTGACTAGACCACTCCAAAACCTTAATTTTGTTTTTCTTGAGCCATTCAGAGGTGGACTTGCTGGTGTGTTTTGGATCATTGTCCTGCTGCATAACCCAAGTGCGCTTGAGCTTGAGGTCACAAACTGACGGCCGGACATTCTCCTTCAGGATTTTCTGATAGAGTGCAGAATTCATGCTTCCATCTAATATGGCAAGTCATCCAGGTCCTGAAACAGCACAGCAGCCCCAGACCATTCTTTTTATGAAATGCTGTGTTGGTTTTACGCCAGATGTAACGGACACGCACCTTACAAAAAGTTGATTTTTGAAGATAATCAAGATATTTTTTTTGGCAAACGTGAGACGAGCCTTTGTGTTCTTTTTGGTCAGCAGTGGCTTTTGCCTTGGAACTCTCCCATGGATGCAGTTTTTGCCCAGTCTCTTTCTTATTGCTGAATCATGAACACTGATCTTAACTGAGGCGAGTGAGGCCTGCAGTTCTTTAGATGTTGTTCTGGGTGCTTTTATGACCTCCTGGATGAGTCGCTGTTGTGCTCTTGGAGTAATTTTGGTAGGCCAGTCACTCCTGGGAAGGTTCACCACTGTTCCAAGTTTTCTCCATTTGTGGATAATGGCTCTGACCGTGGTTCACTGGAGTCCCAAAGCCTTAGAAATTACTCTATAACCCTTTCCAGACTGATACATATCAACTATTTTGTTTCTCATCTGATCTTGAATTTCTTTAGATCGCAGCATGATGTGTTGCTCTTTAAGCATGCTTCACTTTGTCAGACAGCTTCTATTTAAGTAATTTCTTGATTCATCAGGTCTGGCAGTAATCAGGCCTTGATGTGGCTAGTGAAATTTAACTCAGCTTTTTAAAATAATGTGGTTATTCATAGTTCTTTAATGATTTAACAGAAGGGGGCAATTAATTTTTCACGTAGGGCCAGGTAGGTCCGGACAGCTTTTTCCCCTTAATAAATGAAATCATCATTTAAAAACTGCATTTTGTATTTACTTGCATTATCTTTGTGTAATATAAAAATTAGTTTGATGATCTGAATCTTTTAAGTGTGAAAAATATGCAAAAAAAAATTGTAATATATATTTCACAGGTTTACTGTACAGATTTTATGCCTTTTTATAATTGTATGCCATTGACAATACCTACAGTATGACATCTGGAAACGGAAAATTATAGAATTATAAAAAAAAAATTATTTGTAGACACACAGCATACAAACCATTCAGACAATACTGTTTTCAAGGGGCACGTCTGCTCAGCAGTGTGGTGTATGTTTGACCTGAGTGCTAATGGGGGCTGAGTGTTTTCCTTCTGCTGTGACCGGGTCACTTTTATAGATGTCCACGGCACAGAACTCTTTCTATGAAATCGATTGAGAAATGACAGGAGTAGTTTATGTTGGAGCTTGTGTAACGCCCTTATCTGTGTTTGTGTGCAACGTTTAAATAAGAGCTGGCGGCTCCCTGATCAATAGATTCATCCTATCACATCCACAGCAGCTCGCGTCTCCCCAGCCGGATTGAAGGTCCTGGGCTAGTGGGCTCTCTTTGCAGGCCAAGAGAAATTGCAGAATTTAATTGGCACAGAATAAGGTAGAACTGCACCCATAGACAAGCTAGTGAGACCTCAAGTCACGTAAGAAAGAAGAAACAGGAGAAAAACCTCAGATATGCACAGGCAACAACAACAAGGCCCCTTTACAATGCACAAAAACGCAAAGCACGGCTGCGGTGAGAGTGAATAATGAACTTCAGCCCATTGATCGGAAAAACAAAGCCTGTATATGTTTGTCCCGGCAGGACCGCAGGTCTCATAAATCTTTAAGGGTGATCTGTTTTTGCCACGCCGTTCCTTTTCAAATGCATCCCTTTCGATTCACGTGACAGACAGAAACGGCGAGCTATTATTATTTTATAGTGAGCAAGCTCATTATACTTTGAAATGAATATGTGTATTGCTAGTTAAAGCTACGAATGATCGCTAAAGGTGCGGCTACCAAATCGAATGCAAAAGTCCGGAACATTACAGATATTGATAGTTGTTGTTAGCGCTGAATCTTGTAGCATCGCAGGCCAGCTATCATAAAAATGGCACCCAAGCGCTCCGTTCTGGGGCAAGTATCTGCACAAACAGGCAGAAAAGAGCCAGAGCTCATATGATTGATATTTCCAGTGCAGATATCACTTAGGAAACACTTGACATGAGCAAGGCATGTTTCGGGACAGGCCTGCCTGCTAAGTACTGGAGCGTGAGCCAGCTAGCGTGTTATGCAGCCGGTAATAAAAGTTGGTCATTGATTTTCTGTAGTTGCTTGTAACAGTTAATGTTGATACATCAATAGCTAAAGGAAAGCACAGGCTTTAATAGGAGGCTGAAAATGTGGAAATATGGGAGGCTTGGGTGTTAAATCACAGAATCTATCCCCCAGATCGATAAGAGTTACAGCAAGTGTCCCTCTGCTTTCCTAATGTTTTACAATAAACTGACAGCTTGTAATAAGGCTCTGGCAGAGGCAGAGGAAGAGAGGAATCCGACGGGACAGAGGCAAGAGTTGTGAGACGGAGAAGGAAAACAAGTACCTATAGCTCAGTGTATTCTCAATCACTTCATCCACAGCTTTTGTCGAAGGCAGCTCCAGCCGGTCTGTGCTTTTTGAACGTGGGGAAAACTTTTACAAACAGTTCACAGATACGTGGTTCACCTGAGTTGGGTTTTTTAGTGCCAGATGCAATCGTGTTCTGGATTCAGTGAGGTTTTGCTGGTAACGTCCAGGCTCACATGTAGTTTGAAACATGGATTTGCAATTGGAAAATACTTAATATGATAATATGATTATGCTTTCAGTGTTGCTATTGTTAACTAAAACAATTACAAATCTATTTTGTTCATTTAAATAGAATATAAAACATAAATATGATATAAGACGAAAAACCTAACCTTTTATACAAATTAAATAGAATTATACAAATGAAATTGTAATGTTGAACTTAGCGAAATAAAATAAGCTGAAGTATTAAGATGACTAACTAAAACTTAAATAGATATAAATTAAAGCTAAAAAGACATAAAAAAACTAGTATAAATGACAAGACACAAAATTACTAACATTAACATGAAAATGTAAAAATAAAAGATAACCCAAAATATTACAAAAAATGATAATATTATATAAATGATATTATATAAATATTATATAAATTATACTAAATTATAATATTTTTTCCTTAAAAATATTACAATTTTAATGTCATAATATTATGGCTTTATTCTTGTAATCTTTACTTTTTAATTATTAATTTAACTACATATATGTATGCATATTACACATGACCAATATTAATACTACTGCTTCTAAGATTCTGAGAATAAAATGATGATGTGATATAGTTTTAGCAACTTTAAACTCCTAAAAATAAAAATCACTATTATACTTTTTTACTTTAAATATTTAAATTATAAATTCACAATTGTAATTTTTGCTTTTGAATGATATATCCATGCATATTAGATATGCAACAACTAAAGGCCTATCATACGATTTTTCTCTGAATATTTATTGTCGAATTTTACAAGTGTTTATTTTTAATGTGGGCACTAAAACACTGTTGTACAGTGTAGTACTCTTAGTACCATTCACCATGTTTTACCATACTTAAATCCATTCAGCAGAAACTGTGGAATAAAAAGTCTTGGCCTGATAATATTTCATTGCCAGTGATTTGGGTCAAAATTAGATTACAGAATTGAGCTTAAAGTGTAATGCTAAAATCACAAAACAAAACCTCTATCTGTCAAGGGTAATGCACAGAGTTCATCTCGCCTTTATCAAGAGTAAATCCATAGATGTATATTCTTGCCTGCGTTACTTATCTGAAGCGTTTGTAGACATTCAGATAACGACGCTAATGGCTAACGATCGCCAATCACACTTAAAGTTGTTTGCAATTTAAAGCTAATCATAAAGTAATGTGTAGTAAAAGATAAAGAACAAAAAGCAAAGAGATAAAAGCAAATTGCAGCCACGACACAATCAAAGTGTCAAAATCGGAGCGGAATGGCCGGAATTCGGCGAACTGACTGAATGCATGACAAAAGCTAGTGGGGCTAAAGGTAAAGTGCCATCCTTTCACTCCCCTTTAAAGCACAAACCCGCTGCTGCATTGCGCCGTGTCCACAGATATCAGCGGCTTTTAAAACCTGATAAAGTCTGAAAGCCTCTTAAGGCTCCTAATGAGGTTGCCCATAAAAAAAGATCCTCACTCCGAAGTGCAAGAATTTTTTGATTTCTGTCTCGTGGAATGAAAGGACAGCAGGCAAAAGAAATAACCCTTAAATATTAGGGTCATTGCACGGGCCCACTTCCTCCTCTCCACCAGATTTGTAAAATATCAGAGCACTCAGGACTGATTGGAAGGTTTTGCAATCACGATCGAAAACAAAAAGAACATAACTCGTTAAAACAACAAGCAAAAGCTTCCACTCATCGTCACAAAACACTCAAAACAAATTCCTACATGTGCATCGCAAATGTGTGCATGTGCATCGCCACGTCAATGTGTTTTCAAAGTGTGTCCGCACACACATGCACTTGCTTTATATGTGTATTGATTAGAGCCAGGCCTCACATCTTCCACATGACTTACAACCCGTCAGTGCCAAACTGCTTGGCTCACAAGAAAAACCTTCCCCCTATTATCTTGCATTTAATTAAGACATAGCTGCAGTTTTATGCACCATTATTTGGCCCCAGCCAGGGGTCTCCAAGGCATAAATATTGAACCATCCCAGCCCTCGAATGTTAATCAATCCCAACTGACTTCCAAATTATTTGGTCTGTTTCAGGAAATGAATATTTGCACCTGTTATGAGCCTTTGCGCATGCATTACTGATCTCCCCTCTCTTTGCACAAGGGTAGACATATCGATTCAGATCAAGGAAACAAGACGGGCCGGCTTAATTAGAGCTTACCTATGTGGGAACAGCCTTTTTTGCTTCTTTAAAGCAAGAGTAAAGGGGAATGACTGCGTGCTGTGACTGTATGCTGTACTGTTCAGAGGTGTTTGGAAGAGACCCCACAGTCAAGCCTCAGGGACTTGATATGCATCCCATCTCGTAGTCAAGTGTTGATACTGTTGTGTCCTCTACATTTTGATGATAACGAAGAGGAGTCGAAAATGCGAATAATGCCGATAATTTTAATTTTAAAATAGCTGATGAAAATACGTCAAAGACAGTTTGCATATTTTGGATAAATTTGTTTAATATATAAAGTTTTTGAATAATTGGTGTAATTTCTCGGAAACAAGCCCTATTTTGTCCACTATCTGGCATTTTAAGGAGCAATCACATTTGCAAAATTCATGGTAAAGACGGTCCATTCTCAATAATGTCGATACGGACAAAGCACATAAGTCACGTTTAAAATCTGCACTGGGAAATCTTTCATCCTTTCATGAAATTCCTGATTGTGTGGATTCCAATTGAAATGAAAAGATTTTGTCCAAAAAAGTTAGTTAAAAAAACAGCAATTTAGGTGGATGTTGACTGCATAAAAGTCAGAATAAAACTGACTTAAATTAATATGACAGGATAAAAATATTGACTAAATTTAAAGCAGTTATTTTAAAAAAGAAATAATGACTGAACCATCACCTATAGTTCACCCTTAATCATCCTCACATTCTTTAAAAACTGTTTTTCTTTCTTCTATGACTACAACAGAGAATACTTTGAGGAATGTTTCAATGGCCAATACAATGAAAGTCAATGGGGTCCAAAACAACAATGGACCCCACTGAGTTTTATTGTATGGACATGAAGGTGATCGACATGAAGGTGAGAAAATGAAGACAGAAATTAATTTTTTTGGTGACCTTTATCTCTTTTTGACCGTTCCTACGACCCTGGTTGACTGCTAGTGTTCATGAGTTGTTTTTTGGTCACTGCATCAATGTTTCACCATGTTTCAGCAGCTACCGTCATTTAAGCATGGCATGTCTAGCTCAAAACAGTTAGTAAAACCTGTCTCAAGATGTTGTTTTGGTGTTAATGGAGGGTCGAGACAATCACAGCAGCAGCTTCAACTGAAATGTTGGCGTTTGTCTCAGAAATGGCCTCTACGATCATCTCTACCCCCTTTACACTCCACAAAAACATTGTTCACCCTTCAGCGCCTTTCCCGCTGTTGAGAAAATCAATGTCTTGGTCGTAATTATTTAACCACTGATAAAGCCTTCAGCTCCTGCTAGAGCCAAAGCACTTATTCAACACTCTGAGGCTGACAGTGGGAAAGATAGAGATGCTTTGGCTGGCGGAAAAGCATGAGAAGTGATCGGCTGACTGCCATCGGTCCTCTCGACAAGCCGGAGGGATCGAGTAGACAAGTGACTGCTCCCAGGTCAACTCATGTCTCTCCTCCTCTTTATTGACACTTAGCTTTACAAAGAGCCCCCCTGTGCTACCCAGACAGTGACAAATTGCGATGGTTTGTCCATGTTGAGAGTGAACAGACACTAACTTAAAGCAGTGGGGAGTAGAACAGCGTGGGTAAATGTGATTTTGATTTCCGTTAACAGGCTTCATTTGTAAATGCAATACAGAGACACTACATTAAACGAGTGTAAGAGGGCTGATACACTGGATTTAATGTTTTGATATCATGGAGGCCAGACAGCCTCGAAATGTGTGTCCTTGTGTGTGTGGCCTTGGGTTTACCAGCACATTTACCTGATAACTGATTCTGTTTTAGGATTCATAGAAAAAAAAAAACAGATTCATAAAAGATGTTTGGTATGAAATTGTAGAACAATAACAGCTGCCACAATTGTACCAACACAAAAGTTTATACATATTCATATTTCATGTAACACATTTTTTACATGCATAAATATTTTATTACGCATTTTATTACGCATTAAATGTTTTCCCAAATAAATGCAATAATATTTAATATCTAATATTCTTATAACTGACATGGCAAAACAATCTTGATGAAATTCTGCAGAATTTTGTTGATTTACATTTACTATTGTTTGGCAAATTTTTTCGTTGGTCAAAATATCTGAATAGCAATCCATGCAATTGGGGATTTCTTGTGAGGGTGAAAGACTTCCCAAAGCAGATTTCACAACAGACGATCATGTGTTGATCATGTGAATTTTCTGCGTTGACCAACACAAAGACACCTAAATTTAAATTGACTTTCGTTTGACTTTGTTTTTTTGAATCATAAAATGTCTGGTTTAATGGCGCAAACATTTGAAATTAAAGAAGAGTTCCTTTAATTACTTCACCCCAATTCCATGTCCCCGTATAAAACATTTAGTTTAATGGTGCAAACATTTGCTGTAATGCAAGAATAATTCATATATCATTCAAAAAACACCATACTAATTTCACACAAACATTTGAAATTAAAGAAGAGTTCCCATAATTCCAATAGTTTTCATAAAGCACCATGGGATTTTCATGCTTCATTTAATTAACCTCTGACTGGCTTCTAAATAGCAACTGGCAAAGTGTTTTTCTCATCCGTGCATTTGTATGTGCACAGACCACACGACACCATTAACCCGACACAACACTAATAACCAGACCAATCTCTGATCACCATCCCTAGTACCCTTAATACATCAGGTCTCTCTGGGCCTGGCACACAGCATGGGTGGGGCGAGCTGCTAGAACAGGGCAGTGCCTGGGGCGCTACACTCCCCTCAGGTGAGAGTTTTATTATGGATGATGTTTCCGCCAAATTATTTACACCAGATTCCCCCCAAACTTCAACCAAAAAACCTCAGCCGATCAACATAAACACAGCAAGCGCAAAACCCGATCAACATAAACACAGCAAGGTTGAGAGGTCTGGAGTTTCATGTGTTTTCAGCACTGGTCTTTGGTCTGGGTAAGATGTGAGGAACCTTCTCAATGTGCAGTTGGGGAGCTGGACATTAAGGGTAGTAGTTTCAGTTAGTTCAGGGACGCAGCAAACGGAACGGATAGGATCAAAGCACATACGCCCTACACACATCATATTCTCTTTTCCGGAACCACAGGAAGGAACATTTGTGACTGATGTAATGATGCAGAAGCGGATGGTCTGCATTAATATTCCATGTTCTTATTGGGCCAAACAGACGGCCAGTCCTACTTCCAGACCCTTTTCTTTTATGCTGGACACCTACAGCTTATACCAACAGCCTTACAAAATCTGCCACAAGAGCTGCCTTGACCTGTAAGCCATGGAACCTCCAAACATTTCAATGTAAAGCTAGCAGGCTAACAGAAGAGAAGCACATGAACTCACCAAAAGATAAAATAAAAACAAATTTTTCTTAGCTCCAACAGAGGGAAAATGCAACCTTGGATTTGTTAGTTTCCAAGTTGGAAGTATAGCTAGAATTTGTGTAACTTAAATAGCACTTAAATACATATAAATTTTACACTTTTAAAAATTACATGATAAAATTTTTAATAATAACAACTAACACCACAAATAAATTAATAATATGTAATAACTCAAAAATAATTAAATATTCTTTAATAAACAAAACATAGCAAATCAATATTGATTAGTTTGTGTTATTTAATGCAAATTTTGGGATACTGCATAAAAAATTGCTTGATGGAAATACCAATATTCCCAAAAATATCCAAAATGCACATAAAAAATGGTACATTTTTGACTATTTATTTGGCTGGAAACATATTTTCCTTTGACTGACTAATTCACTCAGGGAATAGGAAATGGCAGGTTGAAAAGGATGTCATAAACTTGAATTTTGTACATTTGAAAAACTGGAACTGTTTTTTACTGCACTCTTTAAACCACGGCACTCTTTAAACAACACACATTACAAAATAAAGCAAAAAAGGAAGCAACAGACACATCGATTACAAAAACATAATTAATGAAGAACATTGATTTGGTCTTTTGATCACACTGAAATATGGCTTTGTTCATAGATTGTGTCTGCAAAATGCAGATTTATGATGAAAACATAACTAGTGACGTACTGTATGAAGAGTGATGAAATGTATTGTAGAGTGAATGAGATCTACACCGTTTTCTGAGAATTACAGTTTGGGGCCGATTCTGGCCTCCTTGGTAAAGGAGAGACGGTGGCATTCATAATGATGCTCTTATCGAAAAGGGGAAGTGAATGCGGTCTTGTGGCTTATCTCAAGGTCCCTCAAGAACCTTGGGAGCAAGCAAGTGAGATCTGGATAATGCACAGAGGCTGTAGCCCACTTCTCTCCACCCCTCCACCCCTTTCTCTGTACTCACCCAAGCTGAACAGCACCAGGAACTTGAGGCAGACAAACTCCCTCTGGTCCAGCTGGAGGGATCGCAGTTTGCTCACCAGCTCCTGCGCGTGACTCAGGAGGTTGTTGAGTGTGGCACCGGCTTGGGAGGCAATTAGGGCGTAATCCACCTGAAGAGAAAGGGCGAGAGTTTTCACACACACACACACACACACACACAAACAATAAAGGTATTACCACAAACAACATGCCAAATCTCTGAAGGTTTGAAACATCTCTGGCATAGAGAGGTACAGTACTACTATAAGTGGAATTTCAAACATAATATGAAGTATTGCATTGTTGGGAACTTTTCAATTCTTTTCTACCAAACATAAAAACTATCAATTTATTGCATTGTTGGGAACTTTTCAATTCTTTTCTTGCAAACAGAAATACTATCAATGTTCAAATATTTTGAGAAGGTTTGTTTAGAGCCAGGACTCACAGTGCATTTTTATAACAAAAAGAGTTGTTGGGAATGCTTTAGGAAAAGTTTAGGTCTTGTTCATCGAAAATTCTAGATCTTGAATCAGAGTACTTTTACTTTAAAAGTTCAATCAGCCAGATGGCACTAGGCACCACCTTTCGAGTTTTTCAGCGCTGTCTGAAGTAAGCATGTAACCAGTTCTGGCAGCTCTACATTTCATACGCCTCTCTCCCTTTCTCTCCTTCCCAGGCTTCTCTCTGCACAGCAGGGACAGTGCGCTGGGCCGAGGTCTGAATGATAATCAGCATCAAACCGAACGGGGAAGAGCTGCACGTTTTTCCATCCCTGGTGCCCAGACCCTCGGACCCCAGCGCCCCGCGCCAGACGAGGGTGGTGGGGGTTAGAGAGGTTCGAGTGAGTGGGGGCCCCTGGAGGTCCCCCAGGCTACCGGGCCGAACCCTGCGTGGGACCCCCGTGGCCCTCTCCTCCCCTTTCAGGTGGCACTTAATATCTGCAGCACCAGCAAATTTGTCTTGGAGGCAAGTCCTTAGCTGCCACTCACTGTAAGCAGGCCATATTAAATTTTTATATTTATTGACAATTCATTACCATAATTGACTGCGCCAGGGTTTCTGGAAAAGGTAGACTACGGGCCTCCTAAGCGTAAGGAGAGCTCCCTCTGAGCTGGATTTGCAATTAAAAACGCGAGCGGATTGGAATTTATTTATTGTGTAAATATGATGAGTGGAATTTTTTAAAGTCCTGGCTGGAGAATTGCACATTTCTCACCAGCTGTATTCATGGATCTCTTCGAGGCCCATATGAAGCTGCTGAAGTTGTCAATTAACTGGGATTTTACCAACTGACCATGTGCCTCAAGCATAAGTAACCACTTAAAGTAGTGGGATTACCCTTAAAAATACAAATAATAATGCAAAATACTGAAAATATTTAACAAACATTAATACTTATTTAAATAGAATTTGTAAAATGATGCATATTTATATTAATATTAGTATTTAAAAAATATACACAACTGAAAACTCCAGTGAAAAACCCCAAAAAAAAAAAAAAAAAACTAAAAATTGTTCATAAAATGTTATTTGTGACATTTTTGTTCCATAATGACGACTAAGCAACACTTGCCCAATTCATTCTAACATTGTGAATATCAGTGAATGCTTGATCTTGACAAAATACTGAGACCTGTATGAATATCATTATGATGATTCAGATTCTTCTAAAGATCTGGGACCTTCAGAGTGAGAGACAGACAGACAGATACAGCAAAAGACGGGGTGGAGGGGGAGATGTAGGTCTGTGACATATTGGAAAGCCGCCCATGTAGTGTCATGTGTCACAGCACTTCAGGACTGATCCCCCACAGTGCTTTGCTGCCATACCAACACTGGAGAAAAACAATGACACGTCCTCAAACAAGATGAGAGATGGTGGGCAGTTCAGTTGACTGTCACTGACAGTGTTGTGGAGAAACAAAATTATGTCTCTATAAACACACACACACACATGCACTTCACAGCAGTCTGAAGTTATATTACACTGAATTACTGAATCACAATATTGCTTTACACACACACACATGCACTACACACCAGTTCGAAGTTATATTACATTGAATTACTGAATCACAATATTGCTTTAACAACTGGCAGAGCATTTGTTTGTTATGCAGAAGCCCGTGTTCATGCGCGACTGTGTTGTGTGGCTGTGCTGTCAGTAGTCTGCTCTGGAATAATAGGACGTAATGAACTGTTTGAGTCTTTGCCTTCTCTCTCCCCAAAGGCTTTTTTCAGCACCAGCTGTTCATTAGGCAAAATATGCAAACAAGGTCTGGTCCTCCTCCAACCCGCCCCCAACCCTCCTCCAGACCTCGCTAATCATACACAGAGGCACGCTACACAGGACACTCACAATCCAGACAAATCAAAGATACTGTAGCTCTCACAGATCTCCACATGTGATATCTAACAAACGTTCTCAGATTTTATTGCTCAGAGGTTGCTCTTTCATGGCTCAGGAGGCTAGAAACCACTTTCACACCAACCAAACAAATCAATTTCTGACCTCAAATAGACTCGACACCAAAAACTGTGAAAGTGGAGTTCGTAGTTGTGTTTCTTTTAAGTATCAACTTTGTCTCAAATGATGACAGGAACTCGTATAGAGCTGTAAAATTATGTACAGGTATATATAATTCAGATAATTTCATATTGGGAGAATTTGATTAGAAATGCTTGAGTAATACTGAAAAACTTTTGAGATGATTTTGAGACATCAAATATGCTTAATTCGTCTTTTCTCTGTCCTTTAGTTGACTTGGTGGAAATCGCATCAGGAGCCGGATTCAAACTCGTGTTAATGGCTGTATAATTTACCAGAGCATACGAGTTTGTTCATCATTTAATCTCATAACGGTCTAGAAGAAACTATGTTCTTGAGACAATAAAGATGTCTTCTGTAATTTGGGTTTTCCCTGTCCTTTAGTTGACTTGGTGGAAATTACATCAGGAGCCGGATTTGAACTCACATCACTCGCTGTATGATTTACCAGAGCATGTGTGTTAAGCGCTAGGCCACGGCCAGGAAAAGTCACCATCATATATTTCTTGAACTTTGCTCTTATTCTTAGATGACCTCTCCGTATCTATGTTATATATATATCATATCGTTTATCACCTGTAATTCACTTCTGTTTCGATACATAATCCTCTGATAAGATGTGTACTCTTTGGAAAAGTTCTCCTGCTCACAAGTCCCTGTGTTTGAGCTGTCACTACAGTTAGAGATCACTTTGTTGAGCAGGAGAGGGAGGAGGGAAAACAGAGAATTAAAAATTAAACTCAAGCCTCACTGACAGGCAGACAGAAGCATATTTATTTATAAGCAGTTTAAACATCTTCTGGAAGTGTGTGTGCATGTGCTGGAGCCAAAGACAGAATTAAAGGTCCTCGTGTGCAGAAAACTTCAGCTGAGCCTGAGGCGTCCGTCCAGCGATGTTCCTCAGAGACGACTGAGGCAAATCATACATATCTTCTGCTTTCCCTCCCAGTCCGTCTCTCTGTGTCTCTCATCCCTTCTTCACCGCGATGACTCGTGCATGCTTAACCAACCATTTTATTTATTCGTTCACCACGCACTTGATAAGAAGTCTACAATTGATTATTCTGGCCACATTAGTTTATACCTAAGCGTAATCTATTTTTAATGGAGTGGCCGGGGCAGTCGATAGCACTTTAAAGGGTGTTGATCCACTCTGGCAAAAAGGCCTGATGAGATCTACGGGGAGGAATGGAGGAGACTGAAGCGGACGCTCACCTGTTGCCCCGTGACCAGGAGGATGGAGCCCTCTTTGGCGTGCATCACCTGCCGGAAAACGTGGTCCAGGATGAGGAGTTCACTCCAACAGTTCTGGAGAAGCTTCATTTGGTCGTCAACCTGAGGAGAGACCAACAAATGTGTAAGAAGTAGTAATTTGGGTAAATTAGAACTTTTTGTAGTAGGTGGGCGTGCTCAGAATGGTTCAGTTTTGAATTTAACATCGATTAACTGGATAATCTTTAAAGGCATAAGTTCACCCAAAAATGAAAATTCTGTCATTAATTACTAACCTTCATGTCATTCCAAACCTATAAGACCTTCGTTCATCTTCAGAACATAAATTAAGATATTTTTGATGTAATCCGAGAGCATGCATCGTGGTACTCTCATGAATGGTGGTGGAGACTGCCCCTGTTGAATAGTCATTATTTTTATTTTCTTTGCGCACAAAAAGTATTCTCATAGCTTCATAGAATTACGGTAGAACCACTGATGTCACATGGATGATTTTAGCGATGTCCTTACTACCTTTCTGGGCCTTGAACATGATATTTCATCAAAAATATGTTAATTTGTGTTCCAAAGATGAACAAAGGGTCTTATGGGTTTGGTACAACATGAGAAGACAATTTTCATCATTTTTTGAACAACCACCCCAATAATTTACCAATTAAGTTAAAACTTATTTTAAAAATATTTAGTTATAATTCAGTTAAACTTTACCAACCCTAATAAACATAAACAATATTTTTAGCATATTTAGAGTTATTAAAACGTTATTTTAAATTGTAATAACATTTCACAATATTTACTGTTTTTACTGTATTTTAATCAAATAAATACAGTGTTGGTGTGCATAAGAGACTTTCAAAACATAAAAAAAAAAAACAATTTTTACCAGTAGTGTAGACACAACTTATCATGAACAATCAATCTCAGATGGATAATATCAAGTTCTGTTGAACATTTTTTGTTTCTCATTTAATATGCCAAATATGCAACATTATGTAAATCTACAACTCTTGTTACTATTAGTTGTGTTTGTGTTACTAGAACCTAATACTAAAACAAAATCAATATTAATATTCATGTTAGTAGTGTCTGTGTTAGTAGTCCCGACAGCTAGTAGGAAATCAATATTGATCTTTAGGTCGCAAAAGGTCATTCTCATGTGAACTTCACCAAATGTCACTGTTTTTCACCTGCTGTTAATTAATCTGTTTGTCAAGAGATACAGCTTCATTTATCACTTGTGATTAAGTAGCGTGTTTAGCGTAGCGCAGTTAGGAGCACGTAGATTGAAGCGCTCTCGCACAGGAGTTGAACGGCTCCAACAACACATTCATTGTCACCCTCCTGGGTTCTCATGGCTCCCTCGGTCAATTATTAAACACAAGAGGTGAAACGAGCTCTTTCAGTCTGAAGAATGAGGAAAAATTGTGAAAATGAGTCCCCGTCCGACTATTCTTCAAACTGCTACATGTTTCTGTGTGGACCGCTGAAGAAAAACACACAAAACGGTTATGAAAATAAATAAACCTAAAGATAAGGATCATTAAAGAAAAGAAAAAGTAAAAAAAATAATACTTACGATCTCTCGAGGCAACAACGAGTCATGAAAATAATACTTGCGGTTTCTCAAGGCAAAGATAACGTGAATGAAATGCCTCTTACTACCTTGGGAGGCTCCATCGATATCTGGTTCGGATTGTTTTGGCTGCTTGCGATTCTTGTTTGTGCTGCTCTCATAGTCATAACAAATGCTACAAAATCAATTGAAAGAATGGATTTCCAAATCCGGCAAAGCAAAAGCCTCAGAAAACCAATCAAATCTCTTCTTGTTTGATATCATTGCATCACTTATATCAACTCTTTTACTGTACAATCGATACTGCATGGCCTAATTTCATAAAATCTCCAGGTTTGAAATACTAGGGCTGCAAGAAGCAAATATATGCATTTGGTATTGTTAACACATCTCATGTTTCAATTCATGCAAGCCAAAAATGCCCATTCTACAAAGAAACCTGTCATTTAGTCTGTTTTTTGACAGACGTTCTCATCAAAGGCCTTGCCCCCACATGAGCCTCTGATGCCCGGCGCTTTTAGGTCATCAAACAGGGACAAGGGTGCCATGAGTCAAAACAGGGGAAGACACAGCAGACCGGGGCTGCTGCCAGAAACACGTCAGATGGGCAGAGAAGGCATCTCTGACCTTTTAAAGTGTGTCTGACACTGCTGTTTCCATCTCAGCTCACTTCCCTTTGCACTGTCACAGCTATGTGTAACTCGGCTCTGATGTGCACTTACGACAGGCAAGCTATGTCCTTTAACACTGGAGGTAGTGTGTAGTGTGATCAAATGTGATCAGCATTTGTGTTTTTCTGTCTAAATCGTTCATAAAAATACTTTTACTGTTTTTAATTTAAGTAAGTAATTTTCTTAAATGTAATGTTGAATTGAACGCAAAAATTTAGGAATGTTTTTTACTCATATATATCTACAAAGGTAGGTGTTTATCGGGATGCATTAATGAAAAACAAGCAGAACGAATTTCGGTGTAAAATTGTAAAAACTGTTAATTTTTTACTATTCTTAAAACTAAATCTAAATGCAACAATTTAAGAACAAACAAAATTTTTCACAAATTACACATAAATAACCAAATACTGTACACAACAGACACTCAAATACTTACAAAAGTTTTCATTTATTGGGCATCATTAGCCAAATATTAGCAGAATGAATTTTGCTATTTTTAAATACTATTAACCGTATTTGCTTACATAAATTTGACAATTTACAGGAAAAAAGGAATTAATTTATTTAAATTGTTCCTAAAACTACTTTTATTATTTTTAAAGTTTATGTTTATGGGACCTCGTTCGTGAAATCAGCAGAATTAATTTATTTAAATTGTTCGTAAAACTACTTTTACTATTTTTAAGCAATATTGAAAAAATTCTTGAATTGAATTTTGTTAATTTATGAAGGAATGATTTTACAAACAATTTGCAAAGAAAACAGCATAATTGTTTAAATATAAAATCTGTCAATAATCATTACAAGAAAATTTTGACTGTTTTGGGTTTATTATTCAACAATTGGGTTTATAATTTTCAAACTTTTGGGCTTATTTTGATAATTCTTTTTTACAACAATATTATTATCATAAAACAAAAAAAAAGAACAACATCAACTTTTTATTTAGTTTTTTACAAACAGTTTACACAGAAATGCATTGTGCTAATGTGTATTAAAATGATATGTACATATCACCCAGCAACACTGGCAAAATATGCGGTATTTCAATGTTTTAGACTGTCGTTCAGTTGATTTGATTAGTATTTTTTTCCAGCATGGATCACAGGAATAAACTCAGGCAGACTCACAGACTGTAAATTCAGCTGTATAATCATGACAAGCTAAAAATAAAATGCCAATCAGGTGTTAATGTTTATCTAGATGAGCTGGTGGTGTAAGGTGCTGGAAAAATACCTGGAGATCAGCCAAATAAAAACACACTTATTGATTTCGGTCTAGAGGCATTAAATTAGGAATCTGAGCTTTTGTTTGACTGAATAAGAAGCGATTAAACATCAAATCTGTTGACCTACACTGAAATCTCACAATACACAAATAATAAACTCATACCTCAGAAAATTATATAAATCATACAACATACTAAATACTCAGATTTTTGCATTTATTCATGTGCTGTGCTTCCAAATTTTCTAAATCAGAGCTTTTACTTCTCTCTTATGATAAAAAATGCATATCCTCCAAGAAACCAATTTAATTCCTTTACGGTCATTCAGGCATTGCTAGATCAATGTAGAGATCAATTGCTGAGCCCCGTCCTGCTCCTAAAGAAGACCCTAAGACCCTGTCTGCCTCAGCGGCACATTGAACAGCATTGAGGAAGTTGCCTTGTAACATGTACAATGTACAGTGATTATTTTTTTTAATTTCCAAATTAAACTACCATCAATTATTTCTAAATTAAAATTATAATCAAATATTAATCAAAATAATTACAAAATATTCATTTTTAATGTAAATGATGTGCAAATATGTCTCATTGCAGATCCAAAAGAAATATTTATTCATCACTGCCTGAAAGGGTTGACCGGTGATAATAGAATACACTCCAAATTGCCAAATACAAGCTTTTTTTTATTTATTTTTTATACCACATGGTTTTGGTTGAGTGCCACAAGCATTGTTAAGGCGCGAGTAACGAGCTTACGCAGCTGGAACTGCTTTTAATAAGTATTTTTTGTTGTTTTTGAAGTGCCCTAATGAACAGATTAATAGAATCTCCTTGAGTGCCCATTAATGAACAGAATGAGATGAATGATTTATTTACAACCAAAGGCAGGCCGTGAGTGTGCGGTCCACAATCACATTTGCATAAACACGAAAAAAAAAAAAAAATGATACGAGGGGGTAAAAAAAAAAAAAAATCCCATCTGAAATCTTTTGACCTCTTGGATGTGGATCAGTGTTGCTGGTCGACGAAACTACAGGTGAGGTTTGAAGTGCACTTCAATGGTGCCGTCAGGCCGTGAGCTTTGAGTTGTCTTCTGTGGACATCTGTTCACACGCTGCTACACGCACTTCCTTTCTGCCAGGCTGACAAATAGTATTTGATGTTGGATGTTTCCCTTCTGTTGGTGATTTTTCTTACAGCAATTTATATAAGAAAAAATAGATCATTACATGAAGAGGGTGGGTGCTTACTGGTCCAAGCCAAAAGTGTCATTTTTCATGAGTATATATGACTTAGGTCCCTGCTTTTTTCTTCTGTTTATTTCCGTTTTAACTTTAGCGAGTCAGATCGCTAAAGCTGGTCACATTTACCATTGCTCACAAAAATTTCATGTCCGAAATTCAGACATTCTAATAAGAAACAAGAGTTTCATATCAGGGTGGAAAAAATTTCAGATTAATATTGTCTGCGTTGACCAACGAAAAGTTGCTTTATCTGCTTCGTTGATCTCTTTATCAACACTAATAGTTTTTGGAAACCTATAAATGTACAGTTACACTTATGGGAGATAATCTAAGTGTCCCCTGAATCCCCAAAGGAAGTGCTAACAATTTGTGCTGAGGTGTCACATTCTGGCTTCCTCTTTAGCCGTACCATGGGAGCTGATTTGACATGCTTTGGATGCTCGAGACTGAAGGGCCTGGTTTATTTGGCCTCGCTTTTCACTGATCTTGTTGAAATCTCCCAGCTTGTTTGTCATGGCAGGGCCTCTGTTTGTTCACTTGCTCTCTTGCTGCCAGGGGGTCTGATAAGCACTCTGGGACTGAGCAGGTGGCCACCAGCCGCTACGGCTGCATTGCTTCATACCCATGCTCCTCTGAGGGAGCTGCCTGGCATCTCACTCTCTCTCTCTGGACTTATTTTAGAGTCCGATATTGCTTCAAATGGGATAGAGCCTAGTGAAAGAGCATTGCAGGAGTTTAAATGTGTACTAATGTACACTAATGTGTACTAATGATCTATAATCGGGACAAATGGCTGACCATAGTCCTGTAACTGATGTTTTTTAAAGATACAGTTTACCTAAAAATTACAATTTTATCAAACCTTGCTCACCTTCAAGTCATTCCAAACCTGTATGACTGTATTTCTTCTAAGGGACACAAAAGGAGACATTTTGAATACCGGCTCTTGTCCATATAATCAAAGAATATCAACACTAAGGGCCGTAAAGTTCCAAAAGTTTCCTAATAAACATCATGATTCTTGTGTTTCTTGTAAGTTTAGGTGGAGGGCAAGATTTTTAGTGAATCACAATTAATTTTCAATGTGTCTCCCACAAGAAAATCTATTGTATGACTTTAAAACAATTGTAATATAGAGCAATAGCCGTATGGACCACATTTATGGCGAACAGCCAAAAAATGCTTTCATTATGGAAAATCACAGCTAAGATAAATAAAAACACAAAATCTTGAATTCAACAGAAGCAAAAATCACAAGGGCTTGGAAAGACATAACAGAGGGTAAATGAAATATTTAAATCTGAACTGTGTCGATTCATAGCGACATTATTAAAATGTGCTCAAAATGTTTAGATACTGTATGTTACGTGTGGTCTGTTACAGCAGTCTAAGAAAGGCTGGACGCAGAAACCGACTATCAGCAATGCAAACTATCCATTCTGTAATCTTGTCCCAGTGATGTCGTGTCCATGGGACACATAGATTATGTAGGCTTTCACTGTGAGCCTGACAGCAATGTAAATTGAGATGTCATAAAATATCTTTGGGAAAACATTTGCATTCCTTGTAGTAGCTAAATCTGTGAAGAGCTCATGGTATTCTTTCTCTGAGTGTCTCTCTGAGGGGGGGATAAACAGATGCCCATAATTCATGTGTTAGTGTGCAGGTGAGCAGGTTTGGGACTTGTCCAAGGCCAGCAAGTGGACACCGAGCAACTTGGTGGAGTGGCTGGCTGAGGCTGGGGCTGCAGGAGGGGTGTTTGATCGATCGAGACAGGGAATAGCGATTGATCAGTTCCCACGATGACTGCATTAACATTCTCCCGAGTGTGACTCTTGACCTGTGAAACACCCAGAGTTTGATCGGAGGCCCCCAGCAGCCCCTCATCATGTCATCCCACAATAAAAACAACACACGTGCATTCATCAAACATAATTTAGTGACACATCAAAAACAACACAGATAAAAAAGACAATAAAAACTCCTCAAAAATAGTTCAAAACACATATCTCTTTCAACAACTGATCACAACATTATAATATAAAAAAAAAAATTATAATTATAATATATATATATATATATAATATATATATATATACATTATATTCTAATATATATATTATATATTATATATTATATTTATAAATTATATTCTAAATATTATAAAAGTTATAATATATATTATAAAAAGTTTATATATACATTTTCAAATTATTTTTCAACATATTTAAAAATATTTTAATAAATTACAAATTGAAATATAAATATTAATTATTTTTGTAAGTTGTAAAAATGTTTTAAATAATTTTACAAATATTTTTACATTGATTATTTATTTACTTATTCCAGCAGCCATTATATATCAGTCTATCACTACTTCTAATTATAATAGTAGATGGCTGAAGTTGACCATTTTATATTCCAATTCAAACAGACGTACTGAAACAGATCAGGTGTATAGGTATAAATGGCTCTACTATTGCTGGGATTTTAAAAAATAAAGGGAAAACAAAGATGAAATCCACACCTGCTGTGCTGTGTTCAGCTGCCAGCAGTCATATTCCACTTCAAGGACACTTACTGTGTATCTTTTCAGAATGAAACTGAAACAGGTTCTTACAGTCTGTTCTTCATCAATATAAAGCTACATTGCCACATACTTGGCTAGAAAACTATAGTAATTAACAAAGCACTGCAAAGTGCATATACCGTATATGTTCTCATGTACTTTCCTGAAGGGTTTTCTGTTACTTCTAGATGCTATGATTAAAGACTAATTAATTTAATTCATTCATGAACAGTAAAGTGGCAGCCTTTCATTAATGAAGTGATATTCAATAAAACCGCAACCTTTTTTCGCTCTGCATGCTTTGCAAAACTATAATAAGTCTCTTGAGCAACAGCACAATCCAGAAAGAATGGAAAGATGAAATTAGGTTATGAGAACGAAACAAAACAAAACTTATCCAAACCTTAGGCCATTCATCAAGTCCATCTGAGCAGCTGTTTCAAACAATTCACGTAAAAAAAGTGTACTTTTTTTCCATTGGATCGGAGGGCTTAAAGCTAAGAAGCTATCAACTAATTATCAAAAACACAGCAGCCCTGATCAATTATTCAGCTGAACATTAGACTCCTAATATACATGCAGTCATGGGAGGGAAGGCTCTCTGAAGTACCACACACCACGCTACTTTACCCCAACCCCCCCTTTCCACGACTCAGTGAGAAAATAATGCTCTCCAAATCCACAATGAGTTGTGCACGCCACGTCAAACCCGTATCGATCGCGCTTCTCCATCTGTACGCACACACACACACATATTCACGTCTCACATTTAGAATGATCGCTGTATTTTTATTTGATTTTATTTCCCCCCGTAACGTATTTTCCCCTCAATTCCGTGATTTATGGGTGTCTTTATTGGCAATGGTTGTCAATATTTATGGCTTTTGTGTGACAAGCTGACAGACAACAGGAAATGACTCTTGATTGGCTCTGTTGGGAAATGGGTCCAGGTAGGCCGGGGCTCCTGTATTATTTAGCGGGGAGATGCAGTCACCTACCAGAGTGGCTTTATGCGTCTGTCTGTTCTCGTCTGTAAGAGTACTAACACAATGCCATTAGTAACTCCATCATCTGCTCTTATTGAGACCCAAAAGAACAGCTGATCTCTCAATAAACATTTTTTAATTATATTAATATTATATATCAATATAGCAAATTATCAATAAATAGTTTATATAATTTACACACATTCACCAGACTAACAGGATAATTTTAGGATGATTAATATTCGAGTATAATATATCAGAATAGCAAATAATAGTTTTAGAGGTCATTTTATTGTTTCAAAATAATATTCTTTTAATTTATCTGCAAGTATAATATGGATTAGAAACAATTCAGATTGAATTGTATTTATACTATATGAACATATTTTATAAATGCAAACACTTTTTCTTGTTTTTGTAATTTTAAATGTAATTATATTTTAAATTTATGTTTATAGAATTGCACAAACACACACACACACACACACACACACACACACACACTCACACACACACACACACACACACACACACACACAATATTCATAATATACATTTTTGAGACTAAATGCAATATACATTGCCTAATATAATAATGCAAAGAAAAAGTATGTATTTTTGCAAATATCTGTGTGTATGTTTGTATTTTATATATAATATATATATTTGAACTTGAAATGTATTTATTATTTTATTATTATAAATTATTATAATCATTTATTATTAGTTTACTATAAAAATACTATAATAATTCACACATTTTTTATTATTTATTTATTATTTGTAATTCTTACATAATTATTTTATGGCTATATATGGAATTTAGTTTTTTTTTCAATATTTCACATATATTTGAACAATTAGACAAAAATTGTATTTTATATATAATATATATTTGAACAAATAATTAAAATGTATTTATTTTATTACTATCATAATTTACTATAATAATAATTCACACATTATTTATTTATTTATTGTTATGATTCCATTTTTATGTAATGGCTATAT
Source organism: Cyprinus carpio (assembly GCF_018340385.1). NCBI lineage: Eukaryota > Metazoa > Chordata > Actinopteri > Cypriniformes > Cyprinidae > Cyprinus > Cyprinus carpio. The sequence goes on from NC_056618.1 coordinate 25,987,355, forward strand.
ATTGCATTGTTTTTTTTATATATATATGTTATTTTTAATATATTTTTTATAAATCATTTTCATCTGGCATTTCATCAATTCCATAGTGTATAAATTCTTTTTTTCCTAATCAAATAATTATTATGACTTGATTTTGAGCCAAAACCTTTGTAATGAGTGACACACTGGTATTAAGGCTAAAAAAAAGTGAACTGGATAACACTAGATGGGTCTCATGCCAAAATGTCAGACGCATGCAGCTGCAGACCACCCTCCTTCACTGAGCCTCGCAAACAGGTACAGAGAGAATTCAAAGGCCTGCTCACACAATCAGAGAGAAACATTAGTGTCTTAACTATTACGTCCATATAGTGCCATTTTTGGCATTGCACCATTGTAACGCAATGCACTCTAGTTTTAAAACCGCTGTCAACATGTCAGTTACTTGAGTGTTGGCCTGGTGTGAATTTGAAATATTTTCCTCTCCCGTAGTTCAGAAATGGTGAAAGCTTCCTTTCATCTTCGTCAGGGGGTCAGGATAAAGAAAGAATGTAATTACAAAAACTATTCTGAAAGTTACGCTCATTGACGTAATGTGCTTGGAAACATTTAAAAGTGCCAAGACGATGCCAAACGAACCTACACTGTGAGGCAGAAATAAAAGATATAAGCCGCTTTAATGAACAGGTGGCTTTGTCTTTTTCTGACGCCTTGGTGACGTCTAACGTTCTCCAGCTGAAACACACATGCCGTTCATCAGGAGCAAATCCATTCACACAGTGCAGTTAAATATAAGTGTAAGCCTAGCCTGCACGCTGCCTGTCTTTCTGACCACGGTCCTTATCTATTGTCTTTGGGACCTTTCAGCGCGTCCGGAATAGACAGCTGTAAATAAGAAGCAAAAATAGACGTCGTAGACAACTGCTGACAGAGCGAGGTGGAAAGCGGACACTAGAAACCTCATGCCTGCACTGATTACTACAAGTTAATTAAACACTGAAGGACAGACAACAGCAGATCCAGACGAATTAAACAAATGCTCTTTTGTAATGTGCACATAAAAAGTTTTACACATTCAGTTGGCGCTTGCATTCTATGGATTCGTTTCAAACCCATTACATAAAACAGGTGCAAGACTACAGCTGCTGTGCAAATTTAATTTACAAGTGTGAGGTATACGAGGTTGAAGAGAATAACTATAGAGGGGAAAGGGCTAAAGCCTGAGTGACATTTGGGGAGCTTGACATCGTGGACTTTAGTTGAATGTGGCAAAGTTACATGTACCTCCCAAAAAAAATGTATGCCAATATAATGTACAAACAAAAAACATAAACTCAAATATTCAAAATATATTAAAAAACAAAAAACTGCAAACTCACAAAATTTATGGCAAGCAATTGAATTAAATAACTACTGATCAATATTAAATAATTAAAATCCAATTGTGCATTATTTATGAATGAAAAGAGGCCTTTGTGGACGTCTCCTGCTGCCCATCTCTTCTGATCAAACAGACATTGTTACCACTGAAATAGCAGGAAAAAAAGAGCGACGGGAGAATAGCCAGAAAGAAAATATGTACAGGAGCAGGCCTTACGAAAACTCACACGCTAGCTCCAATCCAGCCAGTGGATATCATCTATCAGTGGACAAATGCAGGGCTGAGAATGCTGCGTCTCAAATGAAATAATATATCTTTGAAAGCCTACGCCTGCACCAGGCCCAAAGCCCATATATCAAGTCTGAGCGGCTGGTGGATCCAGTCCAGGGACCATTAACCTCCACCTGTCCCCCCACCCCCGTCCTTCACCACGCACCCCTGCCCTTGGTGTCGCTTCTGGGGCTCATTCGGCCCCCCTTTCTCCTTGTGACAATAACCCCCCACGCCACACGGCGACGTAAAGCCACGGCAGGCTCGGGCGGAATAATTCAAATCCGGCGGACCAGGGACACGGTTACAAATCTCTGCTCACATGCGAGCGAGGCTGTTTGTCAGGATGCACGCTGGCTTGACCTCAGGCCGTCTGTGAGTCACGGGGAGGGCAGGAGACGCAGCGGCCCGTCTGGGTTGTATATGTGGAGATGAAGCTGGGGTGGGGGGTATAAATCGTGCACAAGTTCACAGATCACGACCGCAACGCCTTATTAATTTCTGCAGATACGACGGCCACGGAAATTACAGTCTCTGACATGAACCTCTGAAATTGGACTGGCGGATTAACAAAAACGGAAAAGGATGAGAAAAAGTGTTGCGGAGCATTAAAATATTAATGGAGGGTGAAAATATTCGATTTGAAATGAATACAGCAATGGTATTTGGACACTTACACTAGATGTTTTTATAAAAGAAGGCTCCATTTATTTAATCAGAAATACTGTAAAAACAGTAAAAAAAATCTATTCTATCTATTCTATTTGAATATATTTTTTATAATATAAGTAATTCCTGTGATGCAAAGCTGAGTTTTCAGCATCATTACTCCAGTCTTCAGTGTCACGTGATCCTACAGAAATCAAAATTGATCAAAAAATCAATTTACAAAATTTTGTACATTTTTATGTAATTATACATTCCATAATTAAACATACAAATAATAAAACAAATAATGTTACAAAATTCCAAGTGGCGTCACACATAGCGTGAATGACTGGTGACCCTCTAGACACTATAACACTGAAAGTGCCACAGGGAGTGACGGCCAGCTACAGACCGTCCCCTATCTCCTGTCCTCTCTCTCCTCACAGCTGCTTTTTCAATAAGCACGAGTCTCACGGTTGGGTGCAGGTTGGAGAACAAGGCCCTAATACAGTGCTGGTTTACTTAATGGCATGCCTGGTATTGTCATTCAATTCACTGCTGAGAGAGAGAGAGAAAAATGAGGGAGAGAGCGAAAAAAGGTGGCTAACAGTCCCTGAGCAGCCGTGAAAGAATAAAAATAAATATTGGCGCCACATGTCAGGGTATTGTAAGTTTTGCACGGTTGACTTTTATCAGCTCGGAAGACTAAATTTAAGACAGTACATTTGTGGCACAATATCAGCGGTGATTAAGTTTACCCAAGTACATTGTGCCGGGTACAGAAAAGACAAGAATCCTCACTAGAACGATTAAGCCTGTGGTGAATCTGTGAGTTTTAATGCCATTGTGTGCTGAGGAAAAGCCAAGTGCACGCATCCTATCCGTTAAACAATAGCCCGCCATCCACAATGAAAGGGTGATCTCTCTATGGATGTGAATCACTCTCCACGTTATGGGCCGGGCAGCTAACGACAGAGCCAGGGGAGGACAAGCACGCACACAGGCCTCATACCAGCTCATATTGTCAATGCAAACACTGGGAAGCCTGCATCTGTTTCCACCCACCCGCTAAACATGACTCCCACCCTTAGCATGACAAACCAGCCAGACGACGGGGATGCTGCTGGCACGCACCTTCAAACACACACACACACACACACACACACACACACACACACACACACACACACACACACACACACACACACACACACACACACACACACACACACACACACACACTATGATGCATACAGCAAGCATTTTAGCATTTGTACAACAAGCAATGAAAAACTAGCTAGCTTCTGTACAGCACTGTTTTCATTAGCAAGCTATCTGGGAGGATAAAATAACGATTTTGATTTAGTTTAACAGACGATTTCATTCATTAACCCTATAAAGCCTACTGTATCATATTTAGTACACAAATTAGTTAATTCCGAATTAATTAGCTTCTATTCAACCCTTTTTTATTAGTCAGCTAACTGGGAGGCTACAATAGCAATTTTGATGTAGTTTTACAAGGCTTTTTGTTTATTAACCCTATAAGGTCTACTGTATCATATTTGATATACAAATTTCTATGGTCTCTAAATTATCAACATAATTAGACTATAATTATATAATCTTCTGTATGACATTGTTTTTATTAGCCAGCAATCTGGGGGACTACAATAGCAGTTATGACAATTTTACTGGTAGATGATAATATATATATATATATATATATATATATATATATATATATAATATATATATATATATATATATATATATATATATATATATGATATCATACTGTATGAGCCATAAAAGCCTAATGTATTAAATATGACTACAAAAAAAAAAAAAAAACCACTTTAGAGGTTTTAAAGGGTTAATAGGGTTAAAAGTATCTTAAAATGTTTTTTTTTTTTTTTTTTTTTTTTTTTTTTTTTCTGCAAAATATGTCATGTCTGGGGTCGATTGGTAGCTAAGCAAATTTTTCACACCAAACTCTACAGCCCAAATTTCACACAATCACTATAAACCAACATCGAAATATTCCCATCGGAACGTTCCTCTCATTTTTTTTTCATGTGTCTGAACACAATAGTGAGCTCTCTTCAGAGATCCCATCATGACCAAATATTTATGAGAGCTGTAACCGAAGTCCAACTTATGGAAACTAAATCTTTAAACACTTGGCAGACGTTTCGCACCCGGCTCTATTACGAGAGAAATTCTTTTGTTCTTACGAGGCTAATAATAGCGCTGTAAATGTAGATATATTTATAGCCGACTCACCACCCTTCCAGACAAGCCTTATATTCACTTGTATTTCCTGTGTTTATTATATGCTACCCACCACTTTGTTATTAGCTCACTTGCAGAATATTCGCAAATTATTTTTGTCCGCATTAATCTAGTAGATAAAGCATTAATTGATGTCTAAGATGGTTTTGGGTTACATACTATACATCTATGAGCTCTCTACGAGCAGGTGTGTTAGCTAGCATATGCTAGCAGTGGTTGTTTACACAGGTGCCGCCATAGAAATATATACGTAGATGCCTCATTAGCGACTGTTTCTATGGGCCACTATACGTAAGCCATCCGCCATCTTGGAACGGTCAACTTGAAGTCATTCACCATAATAATCTGTGAATATTCGAAAGATGCCACAATCCTGCACAGAAAGGCTCAACGGCTCTGTGAGAACCTACAGTGTGGTGAATGACGTCAAGTTGACCGTTCCAAGATGGCGGCCGCATCTACGTTCCTGAAGCCATCGAATGGGGCATCTATACATATCTATGGATGCCGGTATATAAATATACTAAACTGCTAGCATAGCACTGATAATGAAACTGTTGATTCCAATAATTTGCATGTTAGTCCATAGCACCTTTTGAGAAATTTACGACTAAATTCTCAGAAATATGAATAAATGTGAGGAGAGGCCTTTCACAGCAACATCAGCAGCATTTACTGCATTTCTATGCCATTAAACCTGAATATATAGCTCTTGTCTTGAGCTCTCGATAGATGAAGCTTGTTAAAACCACAATGTTATGTGGGATAAACCTCCATCAGCATCACAAAGCTCCGTGGGTAACAATAGCCATACGAGTGTTCGCTAATTAGAGTCAGGAGTGGGTTCAGACTTTCTAGTGCTAGCTTTTTTGTTTGCGGTTTTTCCGTTAGCGCTTCAATGTACGATTTAGCGAGGGCACATGAGAGCTACGCTAATTACAACTTCAACGCTACACTACGACTACTAATGTCAAATTCGACAGCTACACCCTTGTCTCTTTTAACAACTATTGTGTAAAACAATTAGCCGGGGCGAAAAAGTAGTCATAACATCAAGGGGAAACTACTCCACCGCGGCAAAAGGTGAAGTGCAAACACAATTAAAGGTAAATGATACAGAAAGCAATTAGCCATACACAAATGCTAATCCACGCTAAAGTGGGAATACAATGCTTGAGCTAAAGAGCGCGAGATCAGATAATAAAGCTCTATGAGTAAGAGCACTGGGAAAAGCGTAACATTCAGCTTTATAACAAAGACATGAAAACTGAATTATAATTAATTTCTGACCAGCAAAATATGTCGAAAAAAAAAAAACATTTGCATATCCAAATATCAAAATAGAGAAATATACTATGAGATATATGTCCAGATATATACTGTAGGTCAATCCTCAGTATAAATGAATTCTAGTACAACTCATGAGCTATTGAAAGCGATGAGAGGAAAACAATAAGGTGCCTGCAGCTCTAACAGCACAAAATGAATGATTTGAATTGGGTGCTGTCAGATTTCCCAGTGGCATATCAAAACATGTCATGGACGGGTAAAATACAGCATGCTCACCACCAAAATCATTCACAAAGGCAGACATGCACGAATTACTAAAACCCTCACAGTCTTCTCAATCCCATCAATATTTCTGTCAGACAGATGTGTATTGTGGAAAAAAAAAAAGTTAAAACAAGTGAAAATAAAAAATGAACAACATCTGACTGGCCTCTTCGGCTGGTGTAGTAAACCGTCAATTATAGATCACTGTGTCAATACATCATTTGAAATACTCACACAAATACATAATGTATTTTTCAGGCCATGCCGAAAAAAAGTCTTCACATATAGCCTTGAGACTCTGTCGTTATTTATGGAAAACTGTGCACTATCAGGTCAAATGGCAGCATTTGTCTCGTTCATATTAATAGTTCGACTAGTGTACTGTAGTGTTGATTATGCTGGGAAACATTACAGGTGAGATTCATCATAACATCACGTTATTCTGTTATTCTAAGTGTAAAAGCCTTTTCACACCAATTTAAACTATAGTTTTAATAATTGTTCTAATTCTATGAGAATAGCGAAGTCCACACTATAACTATAATTATGACGAAACAGAAGAACCACATTGTTGGAATCACTTTTTTCCATTGGCATCCAATCAGGATCCACACGTTGTTAAAGCATAGGAATGTACTCACCCTCAGGCCATCCAAGATCTTAGATAAGTTTGTTTCTTCATCGGATCACATTTGGAGAAATTTAGCATTACTTCACTTGCCCACCAAAGGATTCAATGCTTCTTACAAACATGCAACTTTTTGCTTCACTAGATATTAACTGATGGACTGGAGTCGTGTGAGTCAGCTGTTTGGACTCTCATCCTGACGGCACCCATTCACTGCAGAGCATCCATTGGTGAGCAAGTGATGTAATGCTGAATTTCTCCAAATCTGTTCTGATGAAGAAAATGAAGAAACAAACTCATCTACATCACTGAATTGCAGACCAACAAAAACCCCAACTCTGTATTTTCCGAGAATTATACTGAATTGTAGGCCAACAGAGATCCCAACTGATTCCCAACTCAATGTAAAATGCTTTTAGATCACTTGACAATTTAGACCACCCAACACCAAACCAACGAAAGCATCACGTACCTTCAGTTCCCGGAAGAAGATGCTGCTCCTGGCCCATTCTACAATGGAGAACAGTGTCTGGTCGGCCATCTTGCACATGAGGCCAAAAGTGTTGAGTTTCTCGTGCTTGCCTCGGCTGGCCTGCTCCTGCTGGAGGTATGCTAGGATCTTTGCTTGCACCTGTGGCTCGTCCGGCTCGCACTTGAGCAGCTCCACCACCAGGTGAGGGAAGGTGGCTGGCGATCCACCCGCGTAGGCTTCTACGTACGGATAGCCCATGAGGGACTCCGGTGAGCTTGTGTAGGGGTCGGGATACTCTGACTTGATGGTGCGGCTCTGGAAGTGGCCATACGCCTGGTAACCCTGCAGTCCTCCGGCGTGCGGCGGCATGGCCATGCTGACCGGCGAGGTGACAAAGGGACTGCGGTCAAAGTCTGCAGGTGGAAGGCCTGCGCTGGAGGAGCTGTGGTGGTGATGATGGTGGTGATGATGGTGGTGGCTCAGTGGAAGCCCCTTGGAAGCCGAATGGATGTTCTGAATGGCAGAGGTAATGGTGAGGTCTGCTGGGACGATTTGCATGGCTTGTGTCATGACCTCCATCTTGAGTCCGTTGGCCCGGATCAAGGCTTTTTTCTGTTGCTTGAGTGCCCGGTCTCGTTTGTACATGGGGCCGAACTTGTTGCGACCTCCTCTCATTCGATCAGCCCTCACAGCTAAAAGGCAAACCACAAAATGAGTCGGGTATCAGTTCATGAGGAAATCACAGAAAACCTTAAATAATAGATGAAGTGTGTCATTTCTGTGCCACTGGTGTCACCAAACAGAATTGCAGAAGTAAGGACTTTTCCCCAGGATGTGGGTTGTTCAGAACAGAATTAAGAATAACATTTAAAAATACATTATATTCCTGTATTTCAGTTGAGTTTGAATTTAGTTAGTAAACAGGATGCAGAATTGGAATTCAAATTTAAATTTAAAGAAGTAGATTTAGATAACTGTTAACTGTCAAATGTATCAAGAAAATCAGTTGTATCAAGAGAAACTTGACAAAGACTTGTAAATAGGTGTTTTGGCCAGATAGACAGATAGATAGGTTTCATGTGTGAATTTTATATTAAGTGGTGTTAGTTTGTGTTGCTACCTATGTGACCTGTTATTTTCAAAGGCAGACCTAGAGCAAACTCAGCATAATCGAGCCAGAGGACACAATTTAGAGAGAAACTGTGCTAATGATTCAATATTAAACTGAAGCGAGACAAAGTCAAGTGGACGAGATCATCATTATGGCAAATAAATGAAGAGAGCGTCATTGCCCGGAAGCAACTCTGATCCCCGCCACAGGGCTGTAGACTCCACTTTCGTCTGCTGGGTCCCATGTTAATTATTTATGCTTAATTATTTCTCTTTCATGCTCCACATTGTAGGCAGGTGGATGGCTGGAGGTTCCAGCAGCGCGTTAAACACACAGCAGCATATTCATATTGACCGCCGCTCGTTAGGCCCTAATATCTCACGAATGGTAGATCTTTTAAAAAAATAAAAACAATTAAAAGAAAACCCTCGGTCCAACAGCTGCCTTGGGAGTGATTTTAATGGTCCTTGTCACAGCGGTGAGTGTTTGTGTGTGTGTGGTTGTCACTACGTGTGTGATCTGATTGATCCGGTGAAAGAGGGAGGCAAAGTGTTACCACTGCGATCCCGCTGACAGCTCTCGTAACAGTCAAAAACGATTCCTGAGTATCTTAGTGGGAGATTTTTTTTCTGTGTTTGTGTGTGTTTTGGGCCCCTAATGTGGTTGTTAAAAATTTATCCAATCAGAAAAACTGTGGTAAGTTTAACTATTAATGATTCCTGAGCAACAGGGTAATTAATGAGCTGGAAACTAATAGTCAGCCCTTATGGGAAATCACAATTAGACCTGCAACTCAGATCATAAATGCATGCCCCCATCCGTGTACATGCAAGCTTACACACTCTGTCTGACACCATCCCCCTCTTCCTTTTTGTCTTCTGATAAGATTTTTTTTTTCTCACAGCGTCTAATTAAACAAGGTTATTTACATGCATGTCTTACAGATTTTTTGGCATAAGATGAGGGGTTTCTTGTGTGCATTTCTGGCTGTGTTAGTAGTAGTAGTATTGTTTTAATACATATTAGTTGTAGTATACAGTTTGTATACTTAGGCATAGTATGCAATTTGTCTGTATGCATAGAATCACCTACTACATTTGCGTTGTGTGTGTATTTCTGGGTGTATTCAGAATCTCACAATACCAAACTTATCCTAATATTGCTGAAGTATATAGTATGCATACCATGTACAGTATGCAAATTTTCAGGATTACTACTGTTGTTGCAGTATATAGAATGCACTGTATGCACATTTTTTCTATGCATAACCTTATGTGCACTTAAGGCTGTTTGAAATAGCATACTACTACTATTATTGCAGTATATAGTATGCATGCGTATACCATGCACAGTATGCAGATTTCTTATATGAATAGAATGACATTTTGTGCATTTCTGGCTTTGTTTGAAATGGTATACTACCAATCCTACACTTATTTCTGTTGCAGTATATACTGTAGTATGCATACTATGCACATTTTCTGCATACATAGAATTACCTTCAGTGCATTTCTGGCTAAGTACCATACTACTTCTATTATTTTTGCACTATACAGTATGCATACTTGCGCAGTTTACATTTTCTATATACATAAAACGAATTACTGCATTTACAAAAAAGCACACTACACAGAATAGCATACTGTATATCCCACAATGCAATGCCCTCAACTTGACTTTCGATTCCTAGTGTGATGAATGAGCTTGAAATAATATCAGTAGCAATTTTTTTTTTTTTTTTTTTTTTTATAAAAATGCAAAACAAACTTTTATTTACATTATTAAACATGATTTTGGAAATGTTTATTTTGGAATAATGCAATTTTTTTCACTTACTCATTTTTTTAAATAGTAGCTAGTATACAGTACTTATTGTTTAGCATTCAGTATGTAGTAGGCTAGTATTCTATTCCAAACACAGCCCTTTTTTCAAGTAAACTGTGTATCTATTCTGTATGTGTCTGTAGCCTGTGTCTGTGTGTACATGACTTATAAAACCAATTTGTGAGTTACTCAAATGGCTTGCGGAAAGCAATTGCCTCGGTAATAAAAGCAGTTGCCTGATCTAATTTACTTGAATTGGCCGTCCATAGATGTTGTTTGTTTGTGCGTGTTCTGCGCCTGTGTAGACGGGGCCCGTCTGGGCAGATTCGAGCGCTGCTTATTGTCTGATTTATGTGTGTTTAATATACAGGAATATTAAGTGTCCTATCACAGGCATATGAATGCCTCCCCTGGCCGGCTCCTGACACACAGTTTGTCATGTCTAACCTAAAACTACTCCGAACCATGCCCACACACCAATAGCAAACACACCAATACATAAGAAACATATACAAAATTAATGCCACAGCACACCCACACCACCGCCAGTGGCAGGGAGACGGCAAACGCACATCAGCCCCCAAAAATGACAAAGTGCGCAATGCAAAGCTTTGAGCATGTTTTGAATATCCACGGAAGATCTGTGCCAGATCGTCAGATTCATCAAGGTCCTTAATATGGATAACAGACGTTTGATGAAATCTAAACTATTTTACGCTCCGCTGTGCATAACGCTGGACTCAAATGGAATGAATAAACGGACAGGCTGGTCTACGTAGCTTCCTTTTCACTTCCTTCAACTCCATACTTATTATACAGATGTAAAAAAAGATTGAATTCTTTTTCTTAATCTGTAACTGAGCCACAAATATACTGTATAAAAGAAGATAATTACAGGCTCCCTCGGAAAGACATAACATGCTCTCCAGTGCTTTTTCCAGAACTTTAAAACAGCAGGCTTTCCTTATCTGTATTGATAATATAGAGCTTCCATGGAGACAAGGAAGGCCACTTGTCTGTGTCACACTGATATGGATGTTATGTTTTGCTACTTGCTCAATTATGGTGAGTGTTGCACTCAAATCTGTTTGCTGAAAGCTTCTGATAATACACAGATCCATCACTACAATTCATGGGACCTGGGAACACCAACAAACAGGTAAACTATATACTATTATTAAAATCATTTTTTAAAAATTGTTAAAATCACAAATTACTACTACTACTACTATTATTAAAATAAAAAATAAAATAAAAAAAATCCATAAATTCCTAAAGTTGTCATACATTTTATGATAAAATTAAATCTGTAATCCATCACTAATGTAGGTCCTTCACTATTATATTTTTTATGTTGTTGTTTTTAACTTTATGATAAAATGATATCATAAGTGATTGAAATTGAAAAATAGACAAACTAAAATACAATTATCATTAAAATTATAAATATTATTAAATGAAATGGGGCCTAAGTGAAATTCATGGGGCCTGGAACTTTTGACTAATAGATAATCTATATTATTATTATTATTATTATTATTATTATTATTATATCTTTTTTTACTGAAATTGCCAGCAATGTAATGACAAAATTATCTCATAATTAATGGATTGCAGATTCATCATTAAAATGAGACCTGACCAATAAGCAATCAATAAAAAAAAAACTATACATAAATAATTATTTTAATTAATTAATTTATTTAACAAAGTAATCCAAAAATAAAATGCCAAAATAAGTGATGGATTGCAGGTCCACCACTATAAATCAACATTGAACAACAACACATCAAAAAAATCAAACAAAAACAAATCAAATTCTTAAATATTGTGATAAGTTTTATGACAAAATTAAACACTTATGTTTCATACAAATAATTATAATTTCTTTAGCAGTAATTCTGTTTTCAAGCAATATGCATGAAACTTACTGCTGTGGTTTGTATTCAAAACACCATTTTGGTTAACATTTTCCATCTCTGCAGCTTTCCTTGGGAATACGAACTATCAGAATAAGCCTGTGGGGAGTATTAGCGAGCGCTCATCTCTTTGGACGGGTCTGACAGGGCGCTGGAGGGCCTCGTATCCTGTTGGTAGCATGCAGCAGCAAATCAAAGCCAGCTAGCTATAAAACGACACCACTAGAAATTCTGCCCTCCAGCAGTTAAACAATTAACAGTCGTAGATCTACATACTAAGAGGAAAGAATCATGTAGTAAGCGTGTAGAATTCTTAGATGGTATCTGAAGGGATAATTCACTCAAAAATGCTGTTTTTGTGTTGTTTCACTTCTTTTCTGTGGAACCTAAAAAGAGATGTTTTGAAGAATGTTCACGGTGTGTGTTTCCATACAAAACTGTCACCCCTAAAAACCTTCCAAAATCCAAAATTTCAATTTTTTTTTCAACAGCTGTGGTCCCTATTCAAACACCTGTGGTCCCTATTCACTTTCATTGGAAAAGAGCAGCGTGAACATTTTTCAAAACATCTCCTTTTGGTTTCATGGAAAAAGAGCCTACGCTTTGAACATTGATATTCAGGTGAATAAATGATAACAGAACTGCTCCTTAAAGAGCTAAAGCTGTTTACACTCAAATTAAAAGCAAACATATACAGGTGAGTAAATGATAACAGAACTGCTCCTTAAAGAGCTAAAGCTGTTTTCAGTTACAGGAAGAAATGCACAGATGAACTAAAAAGACTTCTTACCCTCCAGTTTCATGCCGACAGTGAGGCACTTCTGGAAGCGACAGTAGGGGCAGCGTTTCCGCTGGGTCTTGTCTATTTGACAGCTCTGGTTCTCTATACATGTGTAGCGCTTGTTGTTCTGCACCGTGCGCTTGAAGAAGCCCTGCAGAGTGAGGTGAATGAAGATGTCAAACTTTTGACCTCCGGTGTTTGTTAATGTGCTATTCAGCCACAGACAACCCACACACACGTACAAAAAAAAAAAAAAAAACACTTGTATCCATACACACAGAAAAAAAAGAGGTGTTACACACACTGCCACACAAGTAGACACATATAAAAGTAGAGCCACGGGCAGAGAAACGCTCCCTCAGCAGTCGCCGCTCACTTGGATAAACACAAACACACACACCCACACAAAAACTGACATGTGCACCCACACGCACACTTGACATGAACAAACAGAAACGCAGGCTGGAAAGAAACAGATTGAGAAATGTGAGAAGCCGACTAGAGAGTGGACGAAATACCGATGTGATCACTTAAGGTGACCCGCTTGATATCCTCGCTAATATAAAGATCCGCTTTTAGCGTTGTGACACACTAATGCTACATGTTTTGCGTGTCTCTGTGAGCTCCTCTTAAAGTAATTATGACCAGAGGCTGTGCAAGCCATCACAGTTGGATTTGGAGTCATTTGGACTGAAAGTTGGAGTTTACTTTTAACTACTTTTTTTCTGTTTTTTAATTGAACACCCAAACAGGGGCGTACAAATATCAACATTCCTTCCAAATAAATTCCTGTTGAACTTTTCTGATCCTATTATTCATACCGCAGAAGCAAAAAAGCAACTGAAAAAAAAATCCAATAAATTATATCCATAATTTACAGCCGTAGGATTACAAGATTCCACCTGCAACTGTTCAGAATTCATTTTCAGGGCAGGAGAGAATCAAACGAGGAACGGTATTAACTTATTCTTGATCAACACCATAGGGAGACCGGCCCATTTAAAACTAAAAGGATCAATACTGGCCAGAACTCAAATAACACACACACACACACACACACACACACACACACAACATGGAGTTCATAAAAAGTGCTTAACCTTGAATGTAGACTATATCATTAAAACTAGTCAAAATTGAAATGAAATATATAAGAAACAGCAAATACTGGTTTCCTATAGCACATTAAAATTCTAAAACAGAATTTTAAAAGACATTTAAAGTATAATATTGATATTTAAATATCTTCAAAACTGTGGTTTTAAACGGCAAATCATTTTCTTATGTTGTGCTACAGAGATCTGTTAACAATTAAAGAAGAGAATCCACCACCATATACACCCTTTGGGGGAAAAACAATGTGAGTTAATATGTGTGTGTGAGAGAGAGACAAAGATTTTCTAAACTGCCTATTTGGTTTACGAACTATCATGTGTGCCTGAACTCCAAAACCTCTGACGGTGTCCGAATATAAACACCACTAGATTTCAATTGGACATTGACAAAAACAGTAATTTCTTCATTTACTAAACATACAGTATGGAGAACACATACAACTCCACAAATAAGTAAATAAACAACAAGTGCACATGAATTAGATTTAAATGATTCTTAAACCGTTTTGGATGTCAAGTGTTAACCCAACACCTTACAATATATATATATATATAAATATATCATATATATATATTATATGGTATATATATCATATATATATATATAATATATGGCCTTAAAATCAGATTATCGTATGTTTTTCAAGGATACCATCACGTAACCTATACATTTAGCCAATCCGTGGATTAATTTTCTCCAAAATACCACTTGAATGTATTCACCCGCCTTATCCTTTGAGGACAAAACCAATTTCTTCTTTCTTTTAAAAACAAATAATGTCTATTTATCCTCCATACCAAAAATACATAAATACATATTTATATGCATCATTATCACGCACCTAATCATCAGGACAGACCTGAGACCCAATTTCAGGTCACGACCCGCCAGTTGAGAAGTTAAAAACAGCTAATGTCACGTACCTTACAGCTCTCACAGGTCAGTAACCCGTAGTGATATCCGGACACCTTGTCTCCGCACACTGGACACATTTCGTCTAATTCTTCGTCGTAGGAGTAGTCCATCATTTTAAACTGAGGGGCTGAAAATCACAATCAAAATATGATAAACAATTTACATGACAGAGTTTTAGATGTTTTTGTAGTTATGGCAAAAAATGGTTAGGCAGTCTGATGTTATAGGAGAATATTTTTAATGTGACGCTCAACTGAAGAACCTAAAACACCAAGAACTGTTTGAATCTCTGAACAACCAGACAGAAAAGCTCAAAACCAAATGAAAGGGTTCCTGAACGATATTTTGATTAACAATTCAACAATTTTATCCTTAAACTTTTAAAACAATTAACTAAAATGTCAACTTAAAACTCTCTTCAATACATGTAGCCTATAATAAAGTCTATAACAAAAGTCGAGGAATCACCAATTGTGAGCTTTACAAAATCCTAGCCTTAAGAGTGAATTTTCTGGAAGTATTTGCAGTTTTGGGTCTCTAGGAAATAGCCGAAGCTTCGAGTCGGGTGTGGAGGATAGACGCAGACAGGGCAAAACTTCACTTTCGATCTGGTTAATATTCATGATGGCTCGTAAATTGATGTGGGAGCACGAGAGAGGCTGCTGTCTCGCGCTGGAGTGGAACGTTTAGCCACGAGGCGAATAAAAGCCAAACAACATGTAAATACACGAGTATTGTGCGCTAGCGAAATACATCATACACCGTGGCATGTGTCTTTCGTAGCCTATATTTGAGACAAATCTTTTCTCTGTAAATGATATATATTTTTATTTCATCTTCATCGTCTTTTAATTAGCATTAACATTGATGAAGTGATGCAGTTTGAGAGTTCTAAATAGAACCATCAAATTTTACTTAAAACGAGGTCTTTTGGAACAGCATGTGAAGAAAAAGGACATTCGAATCGGATTTGTGTTCCATAGGAAAAAGACACAGACAAATCTATTGTGAAGCAAAACGTTAAGCTATAAAATAGAACAAGTTCGGATTTTTGTTTATTATTAGCCTAATCACTATTCTAATGTTCCCATTAGTTAGGCTATTATTTGTGCAAAATATAGCCTATTTTTAACAGAACGTAACAAGGGTTTTAAAAATGCTCACTTTTTTTTTTTTTTTTGTATCATTGCAGCCTAGTAGAATAATTTCAAGAGCATTACTTCTGAGGGTTTTTCAGGTCGTCGATAATTCTGTTTTATTATTTACATTGACTAAAAAATGCCGTTCCTTGATTTGAAACAAATAATCGTTATTTATAACGGCTTGTAATTATTTTCTGACGTGTGCTCGAGCAGCGTAAAATAGCTAGAATACACATAAATATAATAAAAAGACATTCTTTTTTTTTTTTTTTTTATAAAAAAAGAGCTCATACCAAACTATACAACATTCCACGAGCTGAAGTTTTATCACCTGGAATTTCTCTCGTGCATGAATTGGAATCTCTCTATACTTCTCCCTTCAGTTTATTAAATATAGTCCTCGATTATAATACAGTCACTTAAATTATAAAGATAAATCACAAAAGATAAAATGTTATTTCTACGACTGTAAATGTACGTTTCTTTTAAAAATAAATAAATAAATAAAAATAAAAAATGACACAAGATCCTATTCTTATCAGTAGCCTAACCATTTGTCGCGGAGTTGCTCTATGGTTCTTTGGATATTAAAAAAGTTATAGCCTATGTTGAGTTGGTCTAAATCAAACCTTTATTTAAAAATATGCAGCTCATGTCGGCTTAACTATTTTATGCAGATTTGTGTTTGGCGTAAAGCTGCGCTCTGTCATGGTCATTATTGTGGTTTCGTTCCCCCTTCTGTTGTATATACTAAGACCAGATTCAATGGCAGGTGATGCAGATCATGTTGAGTTTATAAGAGTTCACCCAGCTCAAAATAATTCACGCTCTGCTATTGCACTTTGTTTCCTAATTTATCTTTACGCGGCCAGCCAGTGCACGTTTAAGCGCGAGTCAGTTATAGCAAAAGTAAACGCAAATATTTAGTTTGCAATCCTAAACTTCTGTTTGAGGTTATTCTGTAGTAAACGATTTTCTCATTCTTCAAATTTCAGTGACAGAACGAGTTATATTTGTGGCATGCGGTCTTAATAAAACGCCACGCACACAAAAACACCGAACCATAACATGCATTAATATTGCGTGCATGAATGAAAGCGTCACTCTGACACGTATGCCGCTTACCTTGCATGTTTCTAGGCATATGCCCCTGTTCCCCATGCGATCGAGCGAGTCCCAGGGATTCTGAATCGACTTTAGGCAGCATGACAGCTCTGCTGAGCCGATGATGAGCACGCGCCGCTCCGCCCGCGCGCGAGGAACACCAGAGACTCTCAAAAACACCGTCCAAGCGTCCGAAACAAATCCTGTGTGTGTGGTGGCACCTACAAGACACCTGCCCTTCTTTTAAGAGTTGTTCACACGCTGTGCAAGTTCATTAGGGTGGTCTTTGCAGCGACAGTGATGCTGCTCTTTAAACCGGAGTGCGCGAACTGTCAGGAACTTCGCGTGAGCCCCTCCTCCGCGCGCGCTCTGTCGCTCTATCTGTGAAGTTCAAACTGCTCCTCGCTGCTTTGTTTACGCCGCACCGACAGCGCGTCAGCCAATCAGCGCTGCGTTCGCTGCGTTGGCGTCACGCGTTTGTCCAATCAGAAATGAGTCAGAGAATCAGCGCCTTCGCTCGCGCTGGCAAACGCCGACAAACTAAACTAATTGAACATTACGAGACGCGCAGCGCCGTTAACGGGAGCACCGGGAGGTATGTGGTGATATACCGGAGGGCAAAGTGTTTGTGTGTATTAGAAAAATATTTCTGAGTAGGAGGGTGGTGGGAAGCACGAGAAAATTACACAAGACTTGCTCTAAAATTGCGATTTAATTGTAGTGTATGCTATTTTGTGGCATCAGCATGCTCTTAAAAATGCTCTGTGGGATTTTAGAGTTGAATTAATGGAAAAAGAGTGCAAAAAAAAAATAAAAATAAAAAAAGGAATGAAATTAGAAAAGGCCTTGTGTTGTGTGTTAAAGGTGCACAGTGAAAACAGTTTTGTAATTTGTTTTAGGATATTCTATATATATTATAAATAAAATCATTTTGAAAATACAAAAATATTTTGTCATTTTATATTTTTAATGTTAATTTTATTTAAATGTAAAATTATTTCCACATATAGCCTACTGTGGGGAAAAAGATGTAGGCTAAGGAATCTCTCGATAAAATGCTTTTTAATGAACATTGCCTAAATGTGAGTTGTGCTTGATGACAAAATGCTAATAATACACTGTAATAAAATAATAAAAACCCGTTAGACAAAACCTGTAATATGATAACAAACCTCGGCATCATATAACGAAAACAGCTGGCACATATAGACGCAATATTTACATTCATACGGGAGAAAATCACCACGGATCCACACACATTGTAACAAGGTTAAACACAAGGTTTTTAGTTTCCTTCCCTTCACCTCGACATTATTGCCTTTATATTTCAAACATTTCATGAAAATGTAGCCTAAATATTTCTGTAATGTTAAATATTTTCCATTTATATTATGTAATATTAAATGTTTTCTATAATAATAGTCTACACTACCACTAATAATAATTGTCTAATTGTTACAAATTACCATTAGCCTAATACAATCCGCTACCTTTCCGCTCCTCAGCCGGCTTATCAGGAACAAAACAGCGCAATAAAAGCCTAAAATGCTGTATAAAAATCACTGCATCCTGGTTTAAAAAATAAAATAAAGTCTTTATAGCCCAAGACGGCGATGAAGCCAGTAATAAACACATAAAGAAAATAATAAACATGCTCAGAAAAGACAAAAAAAAAAAAAAAAAAAACATTCGTCAACAGGCCAGCGATCCACATCTGGCCATCATCTTTCTCTACAATATATAAACAACTAGACGCAGACTTCTCATATTCTGTTCAAGTCTGTTGAATATGACAATGAGAACTAATGAATAATGCTATTTTTTTTTTTTTTTTTTATCAGAGCAAACAGATGGAAGGTAAACCACTTACCCAAGTCTTTACTGGAGTCACGTTGTCCCAGTTCCCTCTCAAAACTAGTGGACATTGCAGAACCAAAACTCCAGGTGATCCACCTGAGCAACTATATCCCACACATTTCCATTCTTTCAAACTTTTGAAGCATCGTCAAGAAGCATCCGTGAAGAAAGTGAGGTGTTTTTGAGGAAAGCGGCCGCCTGACATCTCTCCCTTTACTTTCACCCCCCACCCCCCATGACCTGCACTAAACCTGCAGTCATATCTCACCTACTCAACAATATTCAAAACTTCTGAGGTTGATAGGTTTGCCTAGATCACGTGGAGTTAGACAGATTGATAACAGCCAGTTATAAAGTGACACACAGATAGATAAGCCAAAACGGACAGATAGTACTGAAGGAATGATTAACCGGTGGACAAGAGAGTTCGAACCGCCGTCCACGGCAGTGACTGAAAGGAAATAAGACAGGTGGTAAAACACCAGATCAAAAGAACACAACAGGTAGATACCAGGCCAACTACTTCAACCAAACACTAGCACACAGAGTGAGCTTGTTTTATGGGACGTGTGATTATCAGGATGGACACGCGTGCTCAGCGGGATAAGAAGTTTTGATTTACCTGGAGATGTTCCAGAAAGACGGGCCATCATCTACTCACAGATGCATATCAATGGAAATGCAAACAAAATCCAAATATATATGGCTTATACTATAGGTGTTTGTACAGAGGCCTAAATGTATTTCATTTATTTATTGAAAACAATATTAATATATTTTATATTATATTATATTATATTATATGCAATGCAAATAATGTGTTAGTATAAAATAATTAATTGTAAATCATACACTATAGATGTTTGTATTGGCTTAAATTAAGTAATTATATATATAATGTGAGTGTGCATGCGTGTGTATATATAGAGAGAAAGAGAGAGAGATCTTTTTAGACAGATTTAAATGTTCAAAGTTATTTAATTATTCTGTCTTTCTGTCCCTCTCTCTTTGACTTGATCTACAGCGCTCCACACAAAAGAGCAATTTCATGCAAGGTGAGGGGCAACAATGCCATCTAAATTTGGCAACAAAAGATAAAGAGTCTCGGGACAAGTGGCCTGGCAAACATAGGCTTGTTGACTGAAGCGCGGGGACCTAATGACCCTCATGTCACTGGCCCACAGCAGCTACAAGGGAGAAGACAACAGAGTGAGGCCGTCTTGACTACCATAAGTGGACGTGCGTTGATAACACAAGGGGTACCTGAGAGCTCTTTGCTTACCAGAGAGATTACTGGCCCGCCGAGGCTCAAAGCTGGGGGATTTGTCAACTTAACCCCTGTCCCCGCTCCTTTTTTCCCTCCTTCAGCCGTTTTTTACGATGCTGGATGGACCCCTGCACTAAACAGAGGTCTTTACAGCAGAATAAAACGTGGTTAAGTGTAGCAGGCTGGGGTCAAGGTTTCAATTGTGGAGGAGAGGGCTTCAGGAGCTAATGAAACTCTGACTGCCAGCCACGCTCAGTAATCTATTCAACTCGTGTACATGCCAAGAGACATGTTTATATCTGCTAAAATTATTGTGGTGACTTGCAAAAATTGGCATTCTTCTATGTAGTCTATTATTGGATAGATAGATAGATAGATAGATAGATAGATAGATAGATAGATAGATAGACAGATAGACAGACAGATTTATATTTATTTTTATAAATGTTTATATTATTTATTATTTTATATTAACACATCATATGTCTTATATGTATATTAGTGTGATATATAATTTGAAGTATAAAATGCATATTTAATGAATTTACTTAGTTAAATCATGTATAATATATTCCTAATCTGATATTTAAAGAATTTATTGGTAATTTACTTAATAAATATGTAAATTAATGAATGTTAATAAATGTTTAATAAATACATAATATTTAATATTTTTGATAAATATTTATCTATGTATTATACTCTCTCTCTCTCTCTCTCTATCTATCTCTCGCTAACCTCTAAATCAAAGACTATAATAATAAATCAAATTCTTAAAATTAAAGAAATTATTAAAAAAAAATTTGTAACCTGAATAACAAACAACTTCTAAATCTGACATAATAATAACAACATCATCGATAATAATAAATAACAAAATATATTTTTTAAGAATTATACAAAAAAATTATATATATGAGACATGATCATAATAGTATTAACTTAAAATTAAAGAAATGGATTAGTATCTGTAAACTGAATAACAAACTAACTAAAAACTAAATCAGTCATAATAAAAAATAATAATATTAACATTATGAATAACAATAAATAACAACAACAGCAACTTCATATAACTTAAAATAAAATTAAAACTTAAAATTAAAGAGATTAGAAATAAAATTCCAAGTATGGGACACCACATGTCCTTTCCTTTCCTTTCTTTTCTAAATGAGTCATAATAATAATAACAACATCAATAATAATAAATAACCAACTGTAACAACAACTTCATATTAAATAAATTCAAAAAAATATTTAAGAAATTAATTTTGTAAACTGAATACAATATGTGTAGAGTATATAAATGACATATAACATATATAAACATGAATTTCAAGTTATTTTAAGTATAAACAAATTAGTGACTTGCTAGGCATCTAGCGCTGGCTTATGTTTTTATGACGGCAGTTTAAATTTTATTGTACTATCAAAATCACTGTCCACAAGGTGGGGCGCATCTCTTTTTCTGATAAAAATTGGTGGCAGTATCATTGGATGAGCGTTGAGGTCACGATCAGGCCCAAACACAATCTACACAGAAAAGTGTAGATTTCCACCAAATTGGGACAAATGTCATTCAAAACATTCAACAAGTGTATCTTGTTTTTAGCAACCAAGAGTTTCTGTTTAACACACTTCACCCAGTTCAAATCAAAATCCAACAGATCGCCTCCTGAAATCAGAACGGAAATGTGCGAATCTAACATGATTATGGTTTAATTAATCTATTGTACTTCAAGGTCAGAATTCGACATGATTGCTAGTGAAAACTATTTCCTTTTGTTTTCCTCTGTAAGTGACAACAAAGCTTCGCAACTGATGGATCATTGCTTGATGTGTTGCTCTATCCAAACCCCTTTCAATACATAATTCTCAAAAGAATCTATGTGCGATTATCTGAAACCTTGTGTGTGATATAATGTTGACATTTGAGGCATAATATGCAACGAGCTGTTCTCAGGTCTCTGTTTCAAATGCACCTACATGGGGACGATGGAAAAAAAGCCAAAGGGCGTGGGAGGCTCAGATCCAGTGGGTATTTCCTGACTGTGACAGCGCTAACTCTTTGTTTTGTGTAGTATTAGATGAGTGAGACGAGTGTGGGGAATCTGGTTTGTGCGAAAACCATGTTTTGTTGACCTTCTGTGGCTGTCATCAATGAAGAGTAAGAAAAAGGGGACGACCGAGATGAGAGCGAGTGTTGTCGGGCATTGTTGGGAGAGTAAACAGCGCCCGGAGCCTGGGAAAGGGCTGGGATTTGTGCCACGGTATTTCTGAGTCATACGGTCAGCTTATCGTGTTTGTTTCGTGTTTCTACCTGACGTGTTTGCATTAGCATTCCTGCACTGTAGCGGCCACAGCTCGCGTGTTCCCAGCTCCCATCCGATCAGATCCGTCCTGTCCACGTTTAATTAAACACCATATGTTTTCTTGGGTTTCTCTCCTTGTCTTTTCTGGCGGAGGATGAGAAAAAAAGAGAAAACAAGCTGCTAGATCCATTAGCGGGTCAAGCAACAGTCATTGTTCATTGCTTCCTATATGCTTCTATTTTCAAGAGCTTCGTGGAACAATAGCGCTCGCGGTTCTGTCAGGTGTTTTGCAGTCGCCACGAAAACCAAAACAAAGCACATGTGGGGCTGGAAACAAAACACGGTTGGACACTTTCTAAACCACAACATCGAGTTTGATCCTGATGCTTGAGTGGAATCAGAACTGACAGATGTCTTAAATGTGCAACACTGTGGTTATGAATATGAAAACGTGTTTGGAAAGTCGAAAGCAGATGGTGAGGATTGTATGATGCTGAACAGATGAGAAAATGGATGAAGTTAACTGTGGAAGTGGAAATTATAACAAATATTTTGATTAGTTACACATTTAAAGGCATTTTGAGCTGACACATTGAGCTTTGGTGCTCATGTGGGAAATCTGGGTTCGAATCAGGGTTCAAATTCTTTGTCCTCTCTCTTTTTTTCCTTTTTGATAACAGTGGGATGTGGCCAAAAATAAAATATATTTTTAAAATGAACAATGTAATATATAAAAATATAAATTAAATTAAAGTACACCCAAGTGTTATTTACCCAGCTTATTTACAATCAATACAATACAATCTTTAGATTTAAAGTGCTAAAAATGTAATTACCTATTTTTCTTCATGTATTTACGCTTTTTTCATGTTTTGTTTGGGGTTTATGTTTGACATGGCTTTGGTGCTCATTTGGGAAATTAGGGTTCAAATCGGGCTTACATTTCCCAGTCGTGAATTCAACAATGAATTGGAACTAATTAGAACTAAATTAAATAAAAGAACATTTTAATGAAAATTTGTGTAAAAATACTTTTCACATTTTAAATAATATTTTTACTTTTTCTTTTACTGCTAGAAAATAAAAAATAGAAAAAAATTGTGTCTTTAGATTGTATGCGCTAAAAATAGGATTACTTATTTTTACATATTTATTTAGGCTCTGTTAATGTTTTGTTTGTGGTGTATGTTTCACATGGCAAATATTTTAGTAATTTCACATTTGAAATCTTTTTGGGCTGACAGATTGTGCTTTTGTGCTCATATGGGAAATCCAGGTTTGAATCGGGCTAATGTTTTTGTTAATATTTAGTTTTCACAATTTTCAGTGTCACTGACCCAGTCAGCTTATTTTTTCATATTAATTTAGGTACAATTCTTGTTTTGTTTGTGGTTTACATTTGACATGGCAAATATTTGAATAATTTTTACATTTGAAGGCATTTTGAGTAGACACATTGAGCTTTGGTGCTCATGTGGAAAATTCAGGTTCGAATCGGGCTCACATTTCCAGTCATGTTCCCCATACTGTAATTTTCTGTCCTCTCGCTATTTTACAATTAAAAAAGGCAAAAATAAAATAAATATTTATGCAAAAATCATTTATATAGAATATAAAAATATAATGTACAAAAACATTTATTTTAAATAGATTTTCATAAAAAAAAAACGTTTTTAAATGTTATTTATTCATAAGCCCTCAAATTCAACAGGCCAAATCCTTTTCAATTTGCTGAACACCACCATGTTTGTTTTAAATCATAGCTGAATGAGCTCCACTGACAGGCCGCCCAGTCGCCTCTACCTGACCCCTGCGCGGGGCAATAGCCCTCCGTACACCCACCCCTCACCGAGCAAAGCAGAACGGAAAACCCGAGCCGACGGTGCACAAAAGCCTCATCTCACACCCTCACAATAGCCCGATCCAGCACTCCGCTAATGACTCAGAACTGATAGGAAGCTACTAGAAACCTCTTAAGTCTGTTCCATTCACATCAGGGAAACATTAAGACATTCCTTTTTTGTTGCCTTCCAAGGACTTGTGCAGCCCTGGAAGGGCAATTATCACCCTGCCAATATTGCAAATCCATTCTGTCATTTTCAATGATATCAGC
The DNA here is from genome assembly GCF_018340385.1 of Cyprinus carpio. Lineage (NCBI taxonomy): Eukaryota > Metazoa > Chordata > Actinopteri > Cypriniformes > Cyprinidae > Cyprinus > Cyprinus carpio. The sequence goes on from NC_056618.1 coordinate 26,012,043, forward strand.
TTGTGTCAACTGTAAGGTCTAATAAAAGCTAATTGCACATAACAGCCCTGGATCAATACATCAGGCAGGGAAGGTGGCAAGACGTGCCCTCATATGAGGATTCAGGAGTTGGACTCAACATGCATTTGTGCAATATTTGGTTCCTTGTTAGCACTTCATGTTGATTGTATTGAGAATCTATTAAGGCACATATAAACTGCTTTTAAAAAGAGTTTATAAAACGGATAGTTCAAGTCCTGGATGTAAGCAAAATCTTTCAATGTAAGGAAGCAACTGGCACTTCACAAATAAGTTAATATATTTATTTTTTATTTTATGTTTATGTATTAGATTATTTTATTTACAACCAATCAGAAGTTTAAAGTTTTACATTTTCTGTGCTAAAAATTTTATTTTCCTATTTAGACTCTATTGATGTTTTGTTTGTGGCTAACCTGTTTTAAAAATTACTTTTGACTCAAAAAAGCAAAAATTTGGGTTGGTGTGCACACCAAAAGTGAATTTTATTATTTGCCTGAGTATATTACGTACAAAGTCAATCCAAAGATGCGAAATTCACGCTGGACGACGGTATTTGCTGCGAACCAGCAATATTCACCTCAACTGCGTTTTTCACGCAAGTTGAAAATAAAAAAAGTTGAAAAACTCAAGCAAACAAACTTGCATGATGAATTGTCGCGCTAGCCAACCAGCGAAGAGCTTATTCCAGTTGTATCAGAAAATGGAGGAGACCATGTGCAATGTTTTCATTTACCTGAGTCTTTGCATTGACTTTGTATGTAATCTACTCATATAAATAATTAAATTCAGATGCTAATTTAATTGTGCCAATTTGTAAATGGTACTCTCTGGTTCAATAGTATAGCAACAAGACGTAAAAATAGAGTGTTAAAATTATATTAGTGCGAAAAAAATTTAGTAAACTTTATTGCAATGACAGCATAACACTGCAAACTATAAAACATCTGTAAAAATGATTTATTATTTATAATAATACAATCATTTTACTTAAAATGTTTTATTTTAAGTTCTTTAATAAAATTATAAGCTTTATATTTCTGCTTTTAAATTTAAATGTAAAAAACTGGCCCCAAAGACTTCCATTGTATGGAGCAATGAATGCCATTTAATTAGGTTAATTTAACTGTATTAGCAACTCCATTCAGCACCGAACACTGTATTTATTATACTCTTATAATTTGGTCATCGCATCTTTGATAAAAAAAAAAAAAAAGCCGTTCCATTTTCTTGCATGCTCCAGTCCAGGTTTTGTTTAAACCATTGAAGACTCCATTTAGCCAAATATCCTCAAAAGTTCCCTAGTTAGTGACAGACCATTATAGAAGCAACACAATAATCAAAAACAATATAAAATAACAAAAACAAAATAAATCAATATATACATTAGAGTATGTCTTGTACCGTATTAGTAAATTAAAGCAAAAGTAAGCCGTAATCTCAATCTTGCCATCAAGGAATGATTGGTGTCTAACCTGCTGAAATGTTTGCTGACCTTTTCCTGAGGGACAAGACTTTGTGTAGCACTCAGACCCATTTAGTCATCCTCTTTTTGTCTGCTTCCTCTATCATCAAGGGTCGCTATTGTGCCGGCTCAGGTACCGACTAATGCAGAGCAAATACTTCTACCTAACCATTAACACAGGGCCACTGTTTGAACAGCACGAAAGAATCTAAATCAATTAACCCTCTACACCCTTCCCAGATAAAAAAGAATCTTCATCAATTAGCCCTCTACACTCTTCCCAGGGTAAATTGAGTATGTGTGTGTTAGACAGAAAGAGATACAGTTTGCACTGCATTTAATGGCACTCTAACTTGAGAGCCGATCATTAACCCATTAGAATAACATGTCTCTGGCTGGGAGGTTTTTTGGGACGGGAGAGTCCTGGGAGATTTGCATCACAGCGCTTACTGTAAACCTCTGAGACGCAGGGGAGATGTTGAGAGACATCATAACGTCTGGTGTTTGTCTCGGGGCAGAGCCTTTTGCTCATTACAAGAGGTGTTAACAGCTGTAAGTTATGGATGGAAGTGTTTGTGCACTGTAGGGAAGTACAACATTTTGTTTCCTAATGGTTTCAAAAATAGTTCAAGGACTATTCCGGGTTCAAGTTGGCAGCATTTGTGGCATAAATGTAAAAAAAATATTAACATCCCAAAGAAAAAAAACACTTTGTACAGTGGAAGTGAATGAGACCAATTTTTGAAGGCCCTACAAGCATAAATGTGAAGATTATGATTTTATAAAAGCATTTACATTTAAACGTTGTTAAAACTCCTGTAATTTTTGGAGCTGTTAATCTGTTTAACTCAATATTTTACAGTCTTTTTAGGGTTAATGCCACTGTCATGGCAGCACAGTTGTAATATTTCTTAACGTCACACAGAAAAGGTAAGTAACCAATTTTTCATGCTAAAATCATTTAAGCATGCATATTGTTTATGTCTTGTGGCTGTACTACTGAAAAAGTGCTTTTAATGTTTACAAAATTGCACTATTCACTTCCATCATAAAGGCTTCAAATTTGTAAGGCAGATTTATTTAAAAAAATTAAAAATGAACATTTTAAAGAAAAATGGTGCAATGCACTCAATGCTATGTGTTATTGATTGACGTAGATATCTACATTTTAGGATAAACATTAGCATTTATTTTAACTGTTATGTTTATTGGTAGCATGCTAACAAGCAAACGAATTTCAGCGCTATTAAGTTTATTTTCAGTTGTGGCTTTATTTCCTGTAATTGTGACTATATTTCACCTTTATCTTATAATTTCAACAATATTTCATGTAATTGTAGATTTACAATTACAATCTCATAATTCCTATACAATTTCTTTTGATTGTGACTTTTGCAACTTAATTACTAGAATTGTGACTATATTTCTTGTAATTGTGACATACTACCAATTAAATTAAATTCACTTGATTTATTTAATTTTTTTAAGAAAAGGAGACACATACTGTACAAGAAAGTGCACATTTGTGAGTACACAAAAGTGCACCTTTTAAAAGGTACTGCCACAGTGACAGCTTTTGTACCTTTTTTTTGAGAGTCTAATCACATACATTATAGCAGATGATCTCAATCTCTTTTCAAACATAACGTGGCGTGGAATATGTACTTGTAAACAAAAAATAGTCATTTTCCAATTGGCTCTGACAGAAACCTCAAATGCTTATTTAAAGTAAAGCATATCATGTTCTCAACTCTCCTAACAGAAGAACCACTGACATAATATCAACAACATCCAATAAACTTCAAAGAGACTGTATTTGTTTTGGCTCAAGCGGGCAAAGCATTGCATTGAAGATTGCTGTTATTTCTTCCTTCTCTCTACAACCTCTTCTTCCTGTTTGGCAGCCGACCCGTTCGTCTAGATCTGGAAGGGTTCCTGAATCAAACATGCGTCTTCAATTTGGGCCTGTGAAGAAAACAATCACATTTTCCCCTCTTTCAGATTCAGTTCCTGACAGCAGATTGAGATGTGGTCACCACAAAGAAGTCTGGGTTTGACGGAAGTTTGGACTGAGTATTTCAGGGGTCCCGAATGTAAATTGGGCTTAAAGGGAGATGCTTGGCAGACTTGAGTAACCTGGTCCAAAACGTTGTATATTTTCGGCTGGTGGGAACAGATTGAGGTAACGTGAGGTGGACCACCCATGTCCTTTCTCTCCAAGAGAGCTCTACTACCATTAATTAGAGCCATTCTCTGAGGTGGATTCTGTGGCCAGGACACCTGTGAACTCAGAAGTGGGCTGTTGTACACACAAAACGGCCCCTGATTCATGTTTTGTGCACCAGTGCCCAATAAAAATCACTTCCAGCTTCTGCAGACACCCAAAAATCCTCCACATATGTTTCTCCACATCAGAAAAACCGTGCTGTTGACACGTTATGGAGGCATGAATATTTTAAAGGGAAATATCTCACAAAAGTGAAAACTTGCTGAAATTTTACTGACCCTCAGGATATCCAAGAAGCAGATGAGCTGAACAGATTTGGAGAAATTCAGCATTACATCACTTGCTCACCAATGGATGAAGTGAATGGGTGCCGTCAGAATGAGAGTCTAAATAGCTGATAAAAACATCACAGTAATCCACACCACTCTAGTCCATCAGTTAACATCTTGTGAAGTGAAAATCTCTATGTTTGTAATAACAAATCCATCAAGACATTTCTTCAAACCAAGTCCTTTATCCATAATATTTTATTCTCCAGTGAAAAACTTGTACCGTCTGAATCAGGAGAGAAATATGCAAGCACTGGTTACAAGTGAAAACAGTCCAAAACTGTTAAAAACAAATATGTGGTGAATTTTGATGTGAGAGGACAACGGGAGATGGACTTTTTCACTAGAGGAAGTGTTATTATGGATTATGGACAGAAGGTTTAAAGTAAAAACGCAGTAATAATGAATATGTTTCTTATAAACATGCAGCTTTTCACTTCCGAAGACATTAACTGATGGACTGAAGAGGTGTGGATTACTTGTGGATTAATGTGATGTTTTTATCAGCTGTTTGGACTCTCATCCTGACGGCACCCATTCACTGCAGAGGATCCATTGGTGGGCAAGTGATGTAATGCTGAATTTCTCCTAATTTGTTCTGATGAAGAAACAAACTCATCAATATCTTCAATGGCCTGAGGGTGAGTACATTTTCATCAAATGTAATTTTTTTCCTTTAATAGTCTTTTGAAATGTGTTAGTCGCTGTAGTGTGTGAAAATAAATGTTGTTCTTTACGAAATCCAGGTTTCCAGGTCTTCGGGGTGACGCTGATGAAACATGAAATATTTTACTGGAATCCAACTGGATATAAATGGGGCTTCAATCTCTCTCCGCAGTGGTCTGGGGCCTTTACAGGGACTTTGAGGTGTTTTGCCTCATGTGGATACCAATAAATCTGTCACCCGCAGAGATTCGTCTCCCGCCCTCTGTAGAGAACAAATTGTGGCGTTCAGGGAGAGTTGAGGGGGGCAGAAGTGACCTGTCAGAGCGCTCCATTTATCACAGGGACAAAACGCTCCCGATTCTTTCTGCTGACCGCCAGGAACCTTCTGCTAAGCACATTCAGGAGATGCATGCTTCTGAATATTTTCATTGAATCAATACACCTATTTGCAAGTGACGTCAAGACCTCAGGGTAGAAAGAAGTAGGCGAATGAGACTATTATATTTCAGATGTATTTTTCAGATTTTAAAAAAAGTAATCATAATGAGAAGATGTAGGGCTTAATTTTAAAAACCCAACAAATTAATTGAAAAGTGAATTACATAACCAGATGAATTTAATAAATATTCTTAAATGTGTACATGTATGTATCACACGATGTGTTCTTTCAGGAAAAACCGCAATGTCAAACTTTTGCTGTTTTGTAACTTGTAATTGTAACATGCAATTTAGAACTTATTTATTTTTTAATACTTTCTTCCATTTCACATTTTTTAATAATTTGTAAAAAAAAAAAAAAAAAAAAAAAAATTTGAACACACACAAAAAAAAAAAATCTTAGTTCAAAATAGCTTTTCTTTGGATTGAGGTATGCGAGTGATTAAAAATGTTGTGTGAAATACTTTTTTGCACTACTGTGCAAAAGTTTAAGGTCAGTGAGATTTTGTAATTATTTTAAAAGAAGTCTCTTTTGTTAACCATGGTTGCATTTGTTTAAAAATACTGTAAAAAATACTAATATTTTTTTAAATATTATTATAATCTAAATTTGGTATCTTTTTGAATATATTTTAAAATGTAATTTATTCCTGTGATGCAAAGCTGAATTTTCAGCATCATTACTTCAGTCTTCAGTATCACATGATCCTTCAGATCTAATATGCTGATTTGCTGCTCATGAAACATTTACTTCTATTGTCAATGTTGAAAACATTGTAATATTTTTGTGGAAACCGTAATACATTTTATTTTCAGGATTCTTTGAGGAAAAGAAAGTTTGAAGAACACAGTTTATTTGAAATAGAAATCTTAAATGTCTTAACTGTCAAATCTGATCAATCAAATAAACATAAATAAATACAGTACTGGCTCCAGACTTTTGAATGATACTATATATGTCAAAATTATTGGAAACTGCAAAACAAAAAGATGTAAATATTACATTTAAAGGTGCTGTATGTAAGATTTGTACTCTACTAAAGCATAAAAATACCATGATATGTTTGCAGATATTTAAGAAACATGCTAAGTTAACACACTTGTTTATCTGAAAAACAATGCTACAGTCAGTTATTCTCCTTTGAAAATGTGTGTTCCGGGCCGGAATGTCGGTCTCTGTTTTGGTTTGTGAAACCCGCCCACTGCCAATTTACCCAATTACATTTCGGCACCCATTTCTTCCATTCTTCCTAAAACACATCATATCTAACATTGTTCATCGTCAAGTGCGTATGTCCCTGTTTGTGTCATCAATCTTGCAACCTGCATGTGCGTCAAGTCTGAGGAGGAGGCGGTTGACAAAACCCTCTCCAACATTTGGACTGCAATACCTAGTTCAACCACTCGGTGTCAATCCTACATACAGCACCTTTAAAGTCACAAGAAATAAAGTTTTACTGAATTGGAAACAGACTTAATAACTTGCTAATTGTCTTCCGTATTAGCATGCTAACATTACACATTTTACCCTAGTAGTGAATGTAGGTACTTCAGTCAGCAATAACACCTGCGTTTTCTTGTCTTTATATGTATAAGGGCTATTTATGCAAAATTGTAGTGTCTAATGTATATTATGAAAACAGCAGTAATGTGAAGTAGTTTATCAGTCATATATTTATAAAAAAATGATTCACTGAAATATGTTGAAACTTGCCAATCGCAAAGACATCCTACTGATATATAGAGTATAGGAGGTCCCAAAAGCCACACGGCATATTTGTGCACTATTGACTCACATTCAAATCAGCAATTCTGACAAATAAGTATTGACCTGTTCATTTGGGTCAGCATATTATACCTGATGAAATATTCAATCACATTATTCACTGTCCTGTCAGACTACCTTATTATGCATTCAGCTGAATTATGAAGTGGCTGAACTGGTAAAATGTGCATCAATGACAAATAAAGACACTAAAACCCGACTAATCTGAAACTCGCTCTTATTGGTTGCCGAGGGCAGGGCGCGTGTGCACTGGCGAATTGCATGCCTTGCAAGGTTTGATTGATTTGTCGCATAATAAAGGGAGTATAAAGGAAATAAACAAAACTCGTTCTCAGTGGCAGGAATCTAGGAAGATAGATCACGGTAATGGCCAATAATAAATGGATCATGCTTCTATGTTTTTAAAACCCCTGGCAGATGTATTGAATGGGAAACCTTGTGTGGGAGAAAATAGACCTTTATTGATCAGAAACAAGCAGAGCGGGGAAAAAAAGACATGAAAGGAATCAGATGATAGCTGCCAGAGCTTCCTCATGCAAGATGCATGCGGCATCTATAATCTTTTTATCTGATGTAACCAACGCATTGATTTGAATTTTATATGAAAAGACAATCTTACACACTCCACTTCATGTTGAGACTGATATCACTTCTCAGTAACAACCCCAAATTCCCAAAAAAAACAATTTTCGCTCCCTCCCCCTGACAAAAACTTCCCAAATAATCCCATTTACGTTCCCTCCTCCTGAGAACGGCTGCACGCAACCCCGAACGATCTCGACCAAACCTTCTGGTTCTGGCCCAAACGAAACATCCAGGTCCCGAATAAAAAACTGTGGTCTCAAAATACTTTGTCTGTGGCCAGACAATTAAGGACTTAGGTGTGGCAGAAGGGAAGAATGTGGAAATCGGATCTTTGCAGAGAGCACAGCCCCACACCCTGTAGTCTTGGCTTCCTGCGAATGCCACATGCACCCGTACGGACTATAGCGTAGACACAAGGGTTGTCCTCCATTGTGTTCGGCTCCCTGCTGAGAGATCTAAGGAGACCGGGGCCGGCTCTTCCCCCTCCGTAACCCACGGGACACCAATGGGAACCTATCCATCAAAGCCGGTGACATTCGAAACCTGTTTTGGGAAAAGCTGCTGCTTTCGGTTGCTCTGCTTACAGGCGTAGTTTGGCATACTGTATGTGGTGGAATGCTGTAATTTGGTTTGTGTGTCAAATTTGTAAGAATGTAGTAAAAAGACGCAGATGTGGCCGATGCCCTGATAACACTGGACAAGATAAATGGCTCCAAACAGGAAAAGGTAGTACAGCCTGTTCAGCTGTACATGGCCCCCAAGGGTCACACCGATATCCTCCCCTTAAAATCTTTGACTGCGTCTGCAAACCTCCTGTGATCACACGATTTGGCACAGTTACAGAAGCTTAGTGGCAAGTTTTAAAACATTAAAAAAAAAAACAAAGAAAAAAAAAAAACACAAATCAAACATTACTCATTATGTTTCAGTACACACACTAACATACAAAAAAATTATATATAATAGTAGATTTTCCAATTAAACTTTTCACTCCAATTTTTATGTGTTCAATAAAATCTGTAATTTTATATTTAACTGGTGGACATTTGGACATCACTGAATGTTTTATTTCTGAGAATATCATAATAAAATTAAATACGTTAATAATGCATTTTATTATATTAGTAATCAAATATATGAAATATTAATATAGTATAATATATAATTAATTTAAAATTTAAGTTTAGATATACATTTATTGCATTGAAAAAATATCTAAAAATATTATAAATAATAAATAAAAACATTTAAATATGCAAAAAAAATAAATAATAAAAAAAATACAACAAAATAATAAAATTTATTAATATAAATATATACACTATATATGTATCTCAACAAAAAAAAAAAAAAAAAAAAATAAAAAACATAAAAATAAAAAACAAAAATACAAAATAAAAAAAAAACTAATAAAAAATAAAAACAAAAACAAATATCATTACAGCACACACACAGCACACACACACACACACACACACACACACGTTTACTTAGCTATCTAAATGTAAAATGGCTTTGTTAGGTTTTGTTCAGTTTTTTGTAGATTTACATTTAATTAATATATTTCATTTAATTAAACCTAAATATTTTATTAAAAATGTAAAATCAATGCATTTTACTAGTGGTTTCAGATCTTTGATCCTGTGTTTATTACTGTGAATATCACAGATGAAATTAACTTTTTTTGTGCAGCCAAATCTCACTAGAAATCATGTCAGAAATTGGGAAAACAGATCGAGTGGGCAGAAATTGAATCATCCTTCAAAAGGTATGATATCAACTGACGTCCAAGAAATAGGCAGCGCAGTAATGGGCCCTTCACCTTGACTCTAGCAGACTCCTGAAGAACAGGTACACCGCTTAAAGTGCTTTCTCTCAGGTTCTCTCCGTCTCATCAAGGCTCTATAGTCTCCAGTCAGACCTCTTTTGATTGATGGGGACTATATAGCAGCATCCTGCTCTGAATGAGACTTTGCCCCCTTTGAGCTAATATTCAGAGCTACAGTATATTAAAACATTCCCTCATTTATTTTATTACAAAATGTTAATTTAGTAGATTTTGATTCAATGAGAATTTGTTTTTAAAGAGTGACATATTTCCTCTTTTGATTTTAATGAGGATTTTTTTGTTTCCGAAGTCACCTGGCTGCGACACGCTGATTTTTCCAAGCAAGACAAACCCAGACAGACTATAATGGCCTACGTTAATGGAAACTGGAGCGGAAACTAAGGAGGTGGTGGGTCATGGGATTTCCTGACATGACTGTATCAATATGTTTAACATGTTCCTCTTCCATGTTTTACAATCAGACCGCAGGCCCCCTCCGGCCTGCCAAGCCCTTCCCACATAAAACAAGTCAACATGTCCGCTCTATGAAGCTTGGAAAGACACCGATGAATCTTCTGAGAGCTCAAGATGGTCTGGTCTCCACCCCTTCAAAACCTCCTCTTACCCCCCTTACTTCTGACGTCCTGGGACAGTGATCAGTGCACAGAGAACATTTGACCCGACTGCTCAAGCTTTTTGCATGATAAGTGTACATTTTCATTTAATGCATTTGACAGATTTTTTAATATTTAAATATAGATAAATTCTAATCAACATTAAAAGAAATATTCTATTATTTGTTTTCATTTCTTAAAATAAATGATTATTATTATACTTTGTTATACTTACTTATTTTTAATAATAATAATAATAATAATAATGTGTAACAACACAATAATATTAAAATAAAATATAAATAAAAATAATAAATAATTTATTCTAAAAAGATGATTTATAAATAAATATTACTTTTAATGTTGATTGTATTATTTTTATTATTTTCCACTGTTTTGATTTTTACATTATATGTAAATTCATTAAAAATCTAAACTGTGTAATAATAATAATAATAAAAATAAAATTGTATCAACTTTAAAAGTAAATTAGTTTTAAAAGAAATAATTTATTTTTATATTACACTTAATAATATCACTATATAAAATTTTGAAATTAATATATTTTAAATTTTTATTTAATTGTATATAAATTAAGTACAAATCTAAAATAGTAATAATATACAATAATTGTTTAACAATTAATAAAAGTAGTGGAATTATTATTATTATTTTCTACATAGGTTATTATATAATTATAATAATAATAATAATAGTAATAATATACAATAATTGTTTAACAATTAATAAAAGTAATAAGGCATAATGTACACTCAGCTGTTCATTTTACTTAAATATATTTTAAATCAAATGTTGAATCAAGTACACCAATCTGAATCCAGACTGCAAATTTTTTATACTGGCCCGAATTCTAGAGAGACTTGTAAAATATTGTAATTATATTATATTTGGAATTGAAGTATATTAATGTTGTAAATGAATACATCCTCCTCCATAATATTTTTATATCACACACCTCTGCATTTCTAAATGCTTCTCTACAGTGATACTGAAATCCAGCGTGAGATTCTTCATTGTCAGCTCAAGTTGAGTTTTACGGGAAAAGGAGTTTGGCTGTCTTGGGCAGAGCAAATTTAAACCAGTCTGTTATCCTCAGGAAATATCTGCAGAGCAAACCAACAAGGCAAACAACTGTGTTCAGCGGAGATATTTGAGATGAGAACTAAAGCAAAGCTTCCTTAGATGTGCACCTTGTAAAAAGGGCAGGGTCTTTTTTTGAAAACAATAACCTTTGTGCAACGCTGTGCAATGTTTAACAGTATATTTCTCCTTCATTGATTATTCAAAGATGTTTAAAGACAGTTTCTAAATTTACATAACATTAATGAATCAGATGGATGATCAAGAACCTTCACGGACAATTTGCTTAGCAAAACACTGCCACTTACAATAACAAAGACGTGTATATTTTGCATGGCTCTGTCCATACAGTATGTGCTGAAACCAGTCGTGGTAGTTTATTAACTTCTCCTTCTGCAAAAATACAGAAGTGGAAATTAATCTGCACCGGTCGAGCTGTGGCTTGGGAAAAAGTGCATATGCCACAGAACCTGGCATGGCTCTGCTCCATGCCTCCCTTCGTTTCCAAGGGGGTTCATGAAATAAATGGAGAAAAAAGGGCCGATGAGAAAGTCCAGATTCGGTCGTGTTGACCACACAGGGATTTGGGGATTACATCTTGATTACCATGTTTCAAACATCATCTTGCGGTGGAGAGCGACATTAATCAGAACCGAGGAATAACACATTTAGAGACAACAAGACAGACTTGGCAGGAGCCCGATTCAAAATAAAGGCTTGAAAACGCAAAAGAGGCCCACATGGACTTATTTAACGTGGAGTGCTGAGGCAGATATTCTTATACAGTATATTTAGGGTGTCATGTTTCCCTCAAGCGAAAGTGGAGGAACACGTCTAGCATATAGAAGAGAAACATTTCTATAAAACTTTGAAGAAATCAACGCCTCAACAGGTGAATATGCAAGATTTCCTCTGGGTTCATTAGGAAACGGCGGGTAAAAATCAAACGAGGTCAAAAACCAAGTCAAGCCTCCTGGTTCTTCACTTCTGTCGGCCGCAGGAAGAGATAGGAAGCCCAGGAACAGGCTTGATCGATGTAGTGGAGCGCAGAGAGGAAGAAACAACATGGACGGGTGCAGAGGGCTCTGCTATTTTTGCACCGTTGTACGGAAATGAGCCATAGTCCAGAGAGAGGAAGCAGATAGGCCTGAAAGTGTCGCTTAGCAACCAGAAGCAGGAAAGAAGCTTGTGTTTGTAGACATCTGTTGGCGTGCAGAACACGATCACAACATATGCAAATATACAACGATCCAAATCAGTCTAGTCTCCGCCCCTTCAGGAAGTCCTTTTAATTAACGTGTACCTGAATAATGTTTAAATATTATGTAAATGTTTATTAATTTAAATTAACAACACTTTTTCACTATTGTAATATTTATTATTAATATTTATCGCTAATAATAGTTTCCCCTCATTTTCAAGCAGGGGAAGTTATATTAGAGTACATATATACATAATATATTTCCAAAAAATTTACATAGAATTTTGTATTTGTATTTACAGTATAAATACTTAAAATATTATATAATAAAAAGGATAATGTACATTATATATCATTATATTTGAATAAAACCTTAAATATAATATAATCAAAATCATAATTTAAAATATATAACAATAAATATGAACATAAACATTATTTAAATGCATATTAACATAAACTGTGAAAAAAACCAATAATATAATCAATCTTATATCCTTATTATAAGGTAATATAAATAACAAAAATAAATTAATATAACAAAATTAAAACATTACATATTCATATATTATTATTTGATATTTAAATATGTGTGTAAAGGGATAATGTACATAATTTTTTAATAATAATAAAAAAAATAATAATAATATTAAAATATAAAATTCTTATTTTATTCATTCAGATCAAATTTAGAATTAATTTAAATTAATAAAAAAATTAAAACATCTTTAAAAAAAGACTAAATGTCAAGAAGGCCATAGAGAACAAATGTAAATTTTTAATTAATGTCAAGAAGGCCATAGAGAACATTTGAAGTTTTGACTTTTCTAAAGAACATTATAAGGAACATATATTAAATTATAAAGTAAAGTGAAAATTTAAAATTTAAAATATACATTTATATTTTTAATTCATTTTAATAATAACAATAATAATAATATTAAACAATCATGTACTTTTACACTTGCATGAAAAAGGAACATTGAGAATCGCTATACTGTAGTAAAAAACAAAAATCAAAGTCAAGCCACTGATCTCTCATATAATTTTGGAGAACAAGAGAAACACTATGTTCGGCATGCACGGGAGTCATGATTAATATGGCGTCAGCAAAAACTCTCCCTTTCCATAATTGGCTACAAATGATATATATCAAAATCATTTTCTACATAGGTGGCACTTAAATGTGCTTTACAACGATGAAGTAAATCTTTCGGCCTAAAAATACTGCCCTTTTTCATCTCTGCATCGTGAAGCCTGGTCCGAGGGCCGCCCGTGTGGTCCCAGCTTAATCGTTTTCAGTTAATATCACAGCTGGACGGGAGAGAAACCCCTAAACCCACGTCAATAAAGACAGAAAGCCATTGCCTCTGACTGGCCAAGTTTTAGGGTCAGACTTGGGATGGGTTCAACAACAACCCCGGCCCCTTGACCCCCCTTATCTAAAGCCTTCATCAAAACCAGAGCCACCTCGAGCATTCCCCTTTACCTCCTTCATTCACCACAAGCAGCATAAGACCACAGTGTTTTGACGGGGCAGTCGGCTGCCCATCCTGTTCCCACATTTCCTAGACCACGGCGAGGAAGGCGCTTGTTCAACATGTTTCCCGCCTCAATACCTCCCACATTTTGAGCACTTTCAACGTCAGATGACATCACATGATTTAAGTGACTTGAGCTACTGATTGCAAACAGACGCTGAAATGTCTCTTTTAAGGAAAGCCTATCCTCACGGTGGCTTGTAAAGCTATTTTAAATGTATAATAAACAGCTGACTCTATTATAAGGTCTTAAGCTCAGGACGGAATGAAAACTGAGCCTATGTGTTTGCTTAAAGCTCGTTACTGTTTTAATGTGAAAGATTGATCAGTTTATGTTATTCTGAACAATAAAAATAAAGCTGACTTGGTAATTATTAATCAAATGTAGGCTATACAGAAAATTTTCTGTTACACAGTAATTATTATATTCATTATATTATTATTTCATGCATGTTATTCCAGATAATAATAATAATGAAAAAATGCTTCTAATCTGTATCTCTATATAGTCAAAATGTTATAATAGTTAGAATAATTATGTGTGTTTGTGTATTGTTATATAAATTATATTTTATAATTCATGTCATAATTCATGTAATTATATAAATCATAGTTTATTATCATATCTCTGTATACTATGAATATATGAATATATACTATTTTTATTATAATGCTATTAACATATATGTATTATAACTATTATAGAAAAAACTTATGTGATTTTATATACATTTATTATTATTATTATTATTATATAAGTTTATAACAATTATATACATATAAGTTATAATACTTACATTAATTATATTAATAATTATATAAATTATATTATTACAAAATTAATTGCATTCATATTTATAAAACAAGTACTTTATTATTATTAAAAATAATAATTAATACTTATTTAAATGATATTATTACATAATTGCTTTCCATATAATACTAAATATGCCTCCAGTTGCATCTTTAATTAAAATGTAGTATTTGCTCTCTCCCTGAAGCAACTTTTTAATAATGATTATAATGTATATTAATGTATATAGAACATATTTTTATTAATTATAGTTATGATAATTATATGTGTTTGTGTGTGTGTGTGTAAATGTAATGTAGATTTAAATAATTAATTTAAATCTATATATTTACATAAATTATGTATTCAATCAAAATTGCAATCATTTTATATGCAAATAATGTGTTAATATAAATTAATTAATAATATAAACTTTTATGAAAAATATCTATCTATTTATCTATCTATCTATAAAAAAAGTAGGTAAACGATGTTATATGCAATATTCACAATTTCTCTTCAGTATCCCCTCCAAAGGGCAGAATTAGAGTGGTTTGTCGTGATGAATGAGGGCCGTGTGTAGTGGGGGTTGATTGGATTGTTGCTGTGGAGCTGTAGAGATTAAACAGACACGAGCTGCAGTCCCACAATGAGACCTGACCTTCAGCGCATCACAATACATCTGTCTCGCCGCATCATTCACGATCCAGCTGTGCACTGAGGACTCTCACAGCGCGGTGAGCATGATTTCACCAAGTACAACATGTTCCTGGATCAACATCCTTGTTTATCCTGGAACAACATTCCAATCAACCAATCAGAATTGAGATATAACTTTTCAGGAAATATCTGTTTAA
Source organism: Cyprinus carpio (assembly GCF_018340385.1). Lineage (NCBI taxonomy): Eukaryota > Metazoa > Chordata > Actinopteri > Cypriniformes > Cyprinidae > Cyprinus > Cyprinus carpio. The sequence goes on from NC_056618.1 coordinate 26,027,492, forward strand.
GGGCTTACAATTAGGATTAGGTGCTTCTACACCCTTGTTAATCAGCTATCATTTCCCACTGATTTAAGGAATAAATTATGGGTAGGGACTGGGTTAAGTCTACATTTTTGGACAATAATGTTGATCCAGGATCATCAAAAGATGTTGATCCGGGAACATGTCTTACTTGGCAAAATCACAGCGACCCTCACAGTGTGCATGCGCGGACTGCTTCACACCAACAGGCTCGTTAAGTGCGCGTGATAATGCAGTCCAATTGATCCGCTCGCCCATTTCTACTTTCCTTCCGCGGCAAACATTATATCAGTTGATTTCAATAAAGCTATTCATTACGCTGACCTCTACTACCCGCTTCAGACGAGTTTAATTTATTTGGAGCGGAGAATCAAATAATTCATAAATACTTTAGCACGTTTACTGTAAGACAAATATGGTTATCGATTAGGCACCATTATTACAGTCCAAACCCCAGATGAGACTGTAACAAACCGAAGCTGTTCAGAGGAAGAGATCATCTCAACTGAATATGTCGATTAACACGAATAGAGCACATAAGAAAAATAATTAAACAGAAATGAAACAATGTTTATGTGAATTAACACATAAAAATCAATTATGGTGTTACTATAGTAAAAGTGTGGTAACCATGATTTTTGGCGTATTGATTACCATTACCAAATGGCTTAATTTTCTTAATAAAGTAACTTAAGGTATTATATTATATAATATATATTAAACATGTCTCATATCATGCCAGTTTCAGTTGAAATGCTTAATAAATAAATAAATAAATAAATAAACATAACCCTTTTATATTATTTTATATTAGCCTATATTATATTGTAAATATTGATACTATCATGCCAGTTGCAACAAAAACGAGTTACAATAAAATATTACAAAACATCTTAATGTGAATCAACACATGCAGCCAACGTTCAAGGAATATTTGCTGAAAAATAGTTTAATTTACTTGTAATAACTTAAAGTCACGTAAACTTAAAGTAAAATAACTTTTAATGCATTATATTAGGCCTATATTCATTTATATTATTTTGTAAACATTGTTCATATCATTCCAGTTTCAACGGAAATGCTAAATAAATAAATAACCCTAATATTATATTATATTATATTATATTATATTATATTATATTATATTATATTATATTATATTATATTATATTATATTATATTATATTATATACATGAGCCTATACTTTACACAAATTAACATTGTTCCTTGATGGAGGGAATGGAGATGTTATGTCGTGATGACATAAGGGTTCAGTGGGAGCCCCAGTCCTCTCTGACTTAGGGTCAGGCATGAATTTTGGCTAGTGGAGTTTGCATACCTGAACCTCTCCCCTTGCATATGGGTATAAAATCAATTAAATTCAATTCAGTTCAATAAATATGTGACAGGTACATCCACTCTTCAGGTTTCATGCTGAGGAGCTGAGAACTTGTCCCTGGCAGCCAGCGATGGTTCGAGGTTGTGGCATGGGGACATAACGTCTTCATTCCACCCATCACAGAACAAACATTACGTACGTAACCGAGATGTTCCCTATTTGTCAGTCACTATGAATTATGTTGTGAAGACATAGGGGGTCCATGGAAACGGCTGCCAGCAGAGATTGACAGAGTGGTGTGTCAAAGGGAAGACACGGGTTCACCGAGAGGGAAGCCTTACTGTGGAAGAATATGGGATCACATATGGGATTGCCCACAGGGAATTAAGCCATATGGACACCTAGCCCAGTAAAGGGGCTGACCAGAAACCCGGGCAAATTAACACCAATACTGGGCCTAGGATCAGACTGCTCTGCCCAGTCTGACTGCCAGGGGTGCTGGAGGATACTTAACCAGGGTTCGCCGACCAGGGAACTTACTGGAGGAGGAAAAGGCGCTTGCATCCCTGGGTAAGGGGGAATGGCGCAGCAAGCGTGACACCGGCCAGCTCTTCCTGCCACTTACATGTTACCCAACACATGGGAAGAAACCGGCTCAATGCGGAGACTGTTAAATCTTGCGAAGGTTTTCGGTGTCGCCCAGCTCGCAGCTCGACAGATGTCTGCCAGAGAGGCGCCTTGTTCCAGTTTATAGGAGGAGGAGGCAACACTCCATGTGGAGTGAGCCCTCACCCCCAGGGGGCACGGCTCGCCTTGGGAATGGTAGGCCAAGGCGATGACATCAACTATCCATTGGGCCAACCTCTGCTTGGAGACAGCCTTCCCTTTCTGCTGACCTCCATAGAAGACAAAGAGCTGCTCAGAGCTTCTGAAGCTCCGGGTGCGGTCCATGTATATGTGCTGCAGTGCTTGCAGGTTCACCACCTGATTGCAATAAGGGCGTGGTGGGAACCTTGGGCACATATCCAGGCCGGGGTCTCAGGACAACATGAGAGTAGGCTGACCCAAACACAAGGCACTCTTCGCTCACTGAAAATGCTTGGAGACCCCCTTGATGGAAGTGAGCATGGTCAGGAGCGCTGTCTTAGCAGACAGGAACTTAAGCTCAACTGAGTCCAGCGGCTCAAAGGGATCCCTCTGAAGGCCAGCAAGGACAGTAGAGAGATCCCAGGAGGGCACCAGGGGTGGCCTCAGAGGATTTAACCTTCTGGCACCCCTCAGGAACGTGACAAGGAGATTGTGCTTTCCCAGAGACCGGCCGTCCACTGTATCGTGATGTGCTGCGATAGCAGCCACATACACTTTCAAGGTGGAGGGTGACAGCCAACCTTTGTTGCAGGAAAAACTTTGCCATAAGAACTGTAGAACTGCCATAAGGCAAGATGCCCTGCCAACAGCTCTAGGCAGTTTATGTGCCAAAGCAGTCAAGGCCCCGTCCAGAGCCAAGAGGTTGCCTGCCCCTTGTATGTAGCACCCCAGCCCATACTGGAGGCATCTGTCGTGACAATGAGAAAGGCAAGGTCTGACCCCGGCCCTTAGATAGGCAAGGTCTGTCCAGGGGCTGAATGAGCGGCGACATGTCGGCGTGATGGTCACGCGGAGTGTTCCATAATGCCATGCCCATCTTGGCACCTTATATGAAGCAATCCAAGTGGTGTGACTGCGGCTGTGGATGCTATATGCCCCAGGAGCCTCTGGAAGTGTTTCAGAGATACCATCCATGAATGCAGATTCAGCATGTTGGATGCCTAGACACTGAAGACAACGGTCGTGTCTGTCAACAGAGGACAAGTAATGACCACAACTAAGAGAACACGTACAACATCTTTAAAAAGACGCGAACCGACTGTGATTTGTCAGTTGAAGTGCCCAGGGGAATTGCTGATGACAGGGACACCGCTGTTTGCACGTAATGCCAACCAGGAACAGCTTCTTCCAGTTAGATGAGTAAAGGGTTTCATGGAGATCAAGCACTATCATCCACTTGGCTCCAAAGCAAAAATATTTTTTTTTGGTTTTATTAGTAGTAAAAACATGGTTAATTTTAGTAAGGGATGCTAGTTTTAGTTTTAAATGAATAAAGTTACAATAAAACATTAGGCTACCTCTAAATGATCTGAACAGACACTGACATGTAGGCCTTGGGCACAAATGACTTAAATGTGTCCTAACTAATGATTTTTAATCTGAAAAATAAGTTTTCTTGTCTTGCAATTCTACTTCCACACAATGCGTCCCTGAAACAAAAGCAGGTTTGGATCCCCAAGTCTCCGGCTCGACCCAGGATGGATTTTGGCGAAACAGCAGAAAAGAGTGACCTCATTTTTTGCGCTGCTTAGATGGGCAGTCCTCCGGTGACCTAGACGGCCCTCTCAGGTCCTCTCTGGAGAAGTCAGCACTTCAGATGAAAAAAAATAATTGTGGATTAACCACCAAAAAAAAAAAAAAAAAAAAATCATTTTTTTTCCCCACCTCGTGCAGATACAGTACCTGAGAAACTTGATATGGCTGAGTGACCAAGTCTCACCAGAACACCAACTTCGAAACTGAAAATTAATGCAAAATTTATTGAATCTATAACTCCAAGACTACTCAGGGTGGTCACCATTTACTAGAAGTATTTTCCAACCTGGGTTTATGAGTAAGAGTGGCACGTACCCAGGAAAGTCAAGCTTTCTTAGATGTGGCGAGACTACAAGCCAAACCTTCTCTCTCTTTGATTCTGATGCAATGACACATAATCACACTAATAAAAAGAAAAACTTAAAAAAAACAAACTTTAAAAAAGAATAATATACTACACAAAAAACATACTTTTATACTTATACTTATGAAGAATATACTTGTAATGTAATGCTTTTGGACACAATTGCATGTTAGTTACAATTAAATGAAAAATTATTATGGTTTAAATTTAAAATTCACACACACACATTAAGTTGAATAAAAATGATTTAAATATTAAATAATACTATGTTTTAGAAGTTAAATGTTTTAATTTTAAATATAATTTATAATATTTATAAATGAATGTATAACAATTAGCACATACACTGTATAAATATAGACAAATCGCTAGACAAATCCCATTTTTGTTGTATGTATATATTGTAGTATATTTTGTATAAAAAATTTATACATTTCATTACATGAAAACAATATTTAACACAAACTAATTTGGACAAAAATGATTTAAATATTAAATATTAATTTGTAAATTTTTGAATGTTTTAATATAAAATCTATTTAATAATAATTATAAATATGAAAAACTCATGAAAAACATAATATTTTCTTGTTAAACATTCCAATAATCTGTATTTAAAACATATCTACTCTAGATATTGTATTTAAATATACAAATACTGTAATATTCAATAACACACTACAGTCAAAATTATAATCAAGTTTATGTGTTTTAGTATGTTCGTCAACACACATTATTAAAGCGCAACAAAAGATTATTAAAACATAATTTAAAATGTACTTTAAAGTAAACCTTTTCATTTGATCATTATTACAATGTGCACGTTTTAAAAGCAGTCATGAAAGTGACTCTCTTTAAGTACAATTTTAACACAATGAGAGCGCACTTCTTTTTACAAGGGTTTCTCAACAAAATCGCAGGAATATTTTTACTTCTCTTCTTCCTGCTGGCAGGGGGTTGAGGTTTATGTGTTTTTGTGTGAACGCATTTGTCCTATTCAGGGCCCCCAGAGCAATCAGTCCATCAACGGGGGAAGGTGCAGGCTAATTTCCCTCCTCCTCCCGAGACGAATGCTTTGGGTAATAAGGATAATCAATACACTTTCTTGCTCTCTGTAGTCTCCTGCCGTTATTAGCAATTTGTCATTAGGCATCAGCTTTTCTTATCAGACCTTAGCATCTTGTTTACAAGGCTTGCCAGACGTCCCCTCCGTCCACGCCGCCGTCAAGATTACCCACGGGTCCCGCTTCAGACACACACGCACCCCGGGGTGATGAATAGATACATCTACACCCTGACAGCTTCCACATGCACACTCTTGACGTGATTTACCCCGAGAAAATTAATGAAGCACTGACAAGAAGAACAACATGACGGCGAGAGAGAGAGAGAGAGAGAGAAATAGTTTTCTTGCCCTTGATTTCTCAAGAGTCTCGTCCAAATGACACCTTTTCCTAATTAATTAATTGACGGCAGGGGAAAACGGCTGTTCGGAGACTCCGAAGTCTAAATGTACAGCAAACTTTTTATTTCATTCTGGTTTCCTCATTGGCTGAAGAAAGGCTGACCTTTGACCTTTGAATCCAACTGGATCAAGATCCCGAATCATGCAAGTTTTTCACATTTTATGCAGTGTTACTTGAATATAGGACTAAAATTAACACTCTCCTAGTGGCAAATGTGAGCAAAAATGGTCTTCGGTGAGTAAATGAAGCCAGTTGGCTGTTCACTTTATTAGGAACTGCAGTATTATACAGCAACAAAAACTCTAGAAATATACATAAAATAACAACTATATCAAATCAAATCAAATACACACTAAAAAAATCTATATATATATAAACATTAATTCTAAAATACTTACATAACCATAAACAACATTTTTGTTAATGTTAGTTGTGACAAAAAGTAATTATTTTATTTTTTTTACCCTGCTTGCATCTCTAATGAAGAGTAGCGTCCAGACTTCCTCATATTACTCATTTCCTGTTTTGACATGTGCTACATGATTCAATTACACACTGCTGCTCATCAGTCTTAGCAGGACAACAACTGATGGCAGGAGTGATTTGAAGCACAGTAACTCATCAGGCCTTTCGTCCTGCACTTCATTTAACTGACAGGTAACATGTGAACGCCTCTCGCTTTGATTTTTTTCTGGTCCCGTTGGGGGCATTGTTTGTCAGCAATGAAACAGTCCTAAATGATGTGGCTGCTTTGAATGACAACTAATTTATCATTTAGCCGTCTTGAGCTAATAATGGCTAATGACAGATGGACTGTTACTGGAGCTAATCAGTGCTTACTGTTCACAAGTGTGTACGTGAGAGAAGAACCCAGTTCTGCTGCATATTTGTTTCCTGCCGGACAGTTGTGAAGAAATAAAGGCCGCTCATCCGGAAGCAAACATACGGTCGGTGATAAAACATAAACGCGGGCAACTGAAAAAAGTCCTTTGAAAGAGCCCTTCGATGAAAATGTGTAATATAAATAAAGCCAGAGCCTTTGAAAAGAAAACCCTTCCTTCCTGGAGCTGTCATCCAAAGGGAAAAGCCCACTCCAAGCTACTCTTAAATTCCCAAAGACCGTTCTGTCATCAAACTCCCAACTGCTCCCTCCAAACACGCCATGGCCAGCCTCCGTCTCGGCCGAAGCCCCCACACGCCTTTCATCTTTCATTCCCCCCAAACACTGCCCATCTTCTGCTGGAATAGGCATAACACACTAATAACAGCGGAAAGAAATGAATGAATGAGGATTTGATATGTTGATGGATGACAGGTGATTGAAACTAGGATGTTGGATCTAAAGAATGAGTGTTTTTGCATAACAATCATATTTTAATATATATATATATATATATATATATATATATATATATATATATATATATATATATATATATATATGGATCTGCATTTATTTATATATATCAGTTTAAGCATTATTATTTATAGTATTTCTAGTATTTATACTCATAGATTAAATTCATTGAGTCATGTCTCAGAAAGTAGATCTCTTTGTCTTTAAAATATTTCAAAATGCATTGCATAGTATACAATATTATATTTAATTCTTATATATGTAACCAAGGTGTGTGTGTGTGTGTAATATACATTTGAAAAGGTATTGAAATTAATATTGTGTACATGTACTGGGCTGTGAAATAAATAATCTTAATTAAATCATTTCATTTCATAATTTAATTTGAATCTACACATCTCAGACAAATATTTGATAAATATTTTCAAGAATTATTAAGAATCCATACTGTCAATTCTTAACAGAAATTAAAATTTGATTGTGTAATCAACCATAATTATCTTGAGAATAAATACCAAAATATTTAAAAATGCATTGCATGATATAGAAACTTACATTTATGTTTGTTCTTTTGGCAGACACTCTTAACCAGAGATGTGTATATTTATGGTATTCATGGTATATATTGTATTTAACTGGTATGTATGTTTCCTAAGAATATATCTAATATATATATATATATATATATATATATATATATATATATATATATATATATATATATATATATATTCTTACACACACACACACACACACACACACACGCACATGAGCATGCTCTGATGCACATACTCGCTCCTCAGCAATACACAAAAACCATGCTTTTGGAGACTACAGGAAAGTAAAGGGTTGCCCCTCAGCAGTGGGGGTCTTAAATGACATCCTTTAGCTTTGCTCTAGTAACACAGGCCACAATCATTCCTGTTTATCTCCAAAATGCCCATTTTACCACCTGCCTCTTCAGCAGATCTCTGCAGTGCGCGGGTCAAGGGAACGGGCCTGTGGTCACGCCGGTCAGGCTATGGGTGCGATGGGAGGCCTCAGATTAATGGCCCCTCTCTGGAGGTCCTGCTACTGATTGCCCTGCCCCTTTATAATTCTTTTCATACCCCTCCAAGGCTTTTCAGCAAAGTTCAGCAAAAAACACTTGGTGATGAAGGTTAGCATTCATTTTTTGAATAAACAATGCATCTTGAATGCTAATGCGAGGATATGTTTGACTGAATTTTATGTTGACAAGATAGTTAAGATGCCGGACAGCTTATTAAAGTCAAAACGTTGTGTTGTTTTGCAGATTATTGGATTTTACCTTGCAATTTTAGTTTAAATAGCAAGGTTGCAACCCATTTTACTTTAGCAATGTGACAATGTCACTTCAGAGTGAAGCAGGATATTCAATGAGAAATAATGTATTTCATTCTTTAGGAATTGATTCAATCTTGTATATTATATAATATTAAAATTAATATTACACAATAGTAAGATTTGGAAGATCATTTTTAAACATTGTTTATTATTGTAATTATTAATTAACAACATTTTTTTTCTTATTTTCATTTTTTAAATAAATAAAATGTTAAATAAAGGAAAAATAAATACACCTTAAAATTAATTATTATTATTTAATTGTGCATTATTTATTTGTGAGATTCTGTTTGACCCCACAGACACCTTGTGTCTAGGTACATTGTGTGTGTGTCTGATTTGGATGTGCTAGACCAGTGGTTCCCAATCCTGGTCCTGTAGAACCCCCAACACTGCACGCTTCTGGTGTCTCTCTTTTCTGACACACACATTTGAGGTCTTGGAGTCTTTACTAATGAGCCCATGAGTTGAATCAGGTGTGTTTGAATAGGGAGACATCTAAAATGTGCAGTGTTGGGGGTTCTCCAGGACCAGAATTGGGAAACACTGTGCTAGACTAAAACATTACTCAAATGACATGTTAATCTGATTATTGCCAAATGAGGTTATGCTTATTCAACTTGTATTTTCCAGATGGTCTTTTCTTTCACTTCTGCAAATACTCTATATATGCAGCACCATGCATAATAAAGTCGAGCTTAGAATGAACTGCACACTTTGTGTGTCTCATTCTTTGGTCCCAGGTACCTGCTCTCCTCTGCTCAGTAGCCCAACCAGAACCAGGGCTTATATTTATGATCTCGAAGGCTAGAATACACTTTTATTCTAACATTATTTAAATAAAATATATTTTGCATTCTTTTTATATATTTTTTTAATTATTATTTTTATTAATATTATTATCTACTTGTATTTTTATTATTGTCATTTATTTTTTATCGTTTATTTGAATTATTCATTATATTATTTATTTCTAAATAATTTTTATTTTATTTTTATATTTATTTATTTTGTATTATTTAATTATTTCTTTAATTATTTTAATTATAACTTATAATAATTAATTATTTTAATACTTTTTATTTTATCATTTTCATATCTACTTGTACTTTTTATTATTGTTATTTATTTATTCCTAAATTATTTTTGTTTTTATATTAATTTAATTATTGCTTATAATAATTAATTCTTTTTTATTTTACGTTTTATATCTACTTGTATTTTTATTGTTATTAAATATAAATATTTATTTATTTATATTATTTAATTACTATAATAATTATATTAAATTATTTTTATTTTTACTCTTTTATTATTAATTGTTTACTCAAAATATCCCATAATATAAGGAATAACCATAATACATTTTTACATATTAATGTATGACATATTATAGTGGGTTGTCAAACATCTAAAGCACAATATTCTGCTGGGAACTACTTTTTATTCCAAACAAAAAACAGCAGCAACTGAGGTGTTTTATAGCTTCCTGACAGAATCTTTTAAAGAGAAATCGTTTTATGTTCAAGGGTGAAAATTAAGGGAAGCACGCCGCAATCGAGCGCAAGAGAATGAAAAAAAGATTCGTGAGAAACAGACGTAAATAATTGGCAGGAAACGAAGATCAAAGTGTCCGAGCGGGTCCGTTTGTTTTCAGTCTCACCCCAAAACAACATACCCAAAAATAAAAACACACAAAAACGACTTCTGTGGCCCAAAGCTGGAGGAAGTGTTGAAAACGGTTACGTCCTATCCTGAGGGTCCTGTCCTGCCATCCCTGCATTGTGAGCGAATGTTACGATGGAAAGGAAAGGTGCTGCATAGTGCGCTGTTTGCCAGGAAAAGGCTTCAGACGACTGTTGTGAGATCAGAGAAAAGGACTGTGCCATCTTGTCTGGCAGATAAAAACTCTGTTTATGAGACGATTCTTCTGCTGTTGTTGTTACAGAATTCCAAAGGGATCTAAAGGACACTGTTATATAACTGAAGGACAGCCTATGAAAAAAAAACAAAAACATTAGCATTTAAACACACTCTAAACTAAAAATTGATATTCTTTCCTGTTTTATTATATGGGCCATTCGACAGGATTGGTCCAAAGTCAGAGTTAGTTAAAATCTGTTTCAGCAAATGGACTAAAACGGTAGTGACGTGAAATTGCGGGACACATTTTTTTTACATAAAGTTTCATAATTTACAAAGAAAATACTTTTTTTTTTTTTTTAACAATTTCTACTATTCTACTAAACAACAAACTATTAAAAAAAAAAAAGAAAAAAAAAATACTTTATAATTTTCATAAGTTGAAATTTAGGGGTTAGGGTTCAGGACAGCCACCTCCCAATCGAAAGTACCCAATAAATGATGTTTTTATATATATTAAGCTTACTAATACTAATACTAATACTAATACTAATACTAATACTATTGTGGGTTTCAATAGATAATAAAAGGTTCTTAGTAAACATTTAAGATTTGAATACTTAAATGTGTATTAAATGTGTGAACAAGCCCTCTGACAAATTATCACAAATTCAAAAACCTTCAACATCAAACTCTTCCCCCTTAAAGCAGAGGTAATGGCTATTAGATGTAACCATTATGGACACTTCAGAAAGGCAAAAATCTGCTACTTCCACCTCTTCATTTAGATGAGGGTACCTGGAGTCCTGCTCCATTAGCTCGGCTTCATCATGGCAGTAATGGGCCGGATTGAATTTCTAATGCTTGAGCAGGCTTTCCCACTGATTAAATATGTCTCTCTTTCTTAATAGGGAAGTCAAAGCTCTGCTCCTTTTTACCGTCACAGGAATAACATTTCTAGATGTTTCCTGTCATGGTTACTTTTAAACATGATTAAATTTGATTTTAACTGGAGATCACATCTGTGGCTCAAGTGTCACCATAGATTCTGTATTTAAAAAGTGATTTAAATGAATAATGACATGAATAAATACAATATGTTTTATATACTAATATAATTACATTTATCGTTTACAAATATTATATATTTAATTGTAATTATTTAATATGTAAAATATAAGAATAGATAATTATGTTTAAATACCTTTTAAAAGTATATGGTACACACATAATTTACTTTCATATATATTAAGCACTGTTAAATTATATATTATATATTTATAATATTATTACAATATATTAGCATATATTTGTGTATTTTATATATGAACTAATTTCAATTAGTGTAAAATATGAATTAATTAATGTCAATATAACTAAATAAATGAATTAATTAAATAATTCTAAATGTAATACAATTCATTATCTAATATTATATTTAATATTTAAAATACATAAATATGGATTTATATGATTAATATATGGAATATATCAAAAGTTATATATATACACACACACACATCATTTTTTTAAAATATATTCCATATATCAACCATATAAATACATATTTATGTATTTATGTATTTTACACAAACACACACACACACACACACACACACACACACACACACACACACACACACACACACACACACACACACACAAACATATATATATGTATATTAAGGCTGTGAATCTTTGGGTAGACAGCGATTCGATTCAAGAACGAATTTTGCAAATTGGGAATGATTCAGTTCAATTTGATTCACAATCGATTTGATTCGATTAACGATTTGATTCTGCATTCTTTAAGTACATTCACAGGATTATTTAAATGCTTCCCTAAATTGTTTAAATGCTTAGTCAGGGGACAAAATACACAGCAGCCTTTATGGTTAGAGAACCATAGGTTACAGAAAAAAAACTTCTGTCCATTGTTAGATGATAGTTTTATGATGTTATGGCATGACATGGCATATGTAGAAATTTATGTTAGCCAAAATTTTACAAAAGAGCTTTAAAAGTAGTTATGTATAGGTTAACATTTTGTCACACCAGGGGCGTATAGCCATCATTTCAGGAGTGACAGCAATGCCAATTATAATAATTTTATGTATGTATGTATGTATGTATGTATGTATTATTATTATTATTTCAAAGGAATTATTTTCTTATCTCTTACTTTGAATTTGATATAATCTCAAATACACTGCTGGACAATAATCAATCATTTTTAATCTATATTTTTTTCCTAATGGCAATTTTATTAATGTTTTATATACTACAAACTATTATTTACATTTTCTGCACAGAAAAAGGAAGAAAATATACTTTATAGTTTCTGTACTGTAATAAATATGTCAATTAGCACCGCATCATTATTTATTAATATTTATATTTATTAATTATTATTTATTAATATTATCTATTGTGTTTATTGTCTTAACGTTTCAGTTCATTCTGCTTTATGAACTTTATGACTTATTCTGTTCTCATTCTGCTTTTTATTCAGACTAGCAGCAGATGAAGCCTGGCACATCTATGAGAGCGAGATCACTTCTCTTTCAGTGCAAAAACTTCTGTATCTCATTTTCATAAAATAAAATGCTATAGTATTTAACTTTTCCTCTCCATCAGCGAATGATGATTCTGAAAGACATTCCTCTGATGCTTGTTTGCAAAAGCAATGAACACTTCTTTCATGCATTTGATCTAATTATCAGATAAACCTTGAACTCTTATTTCAAGGTTGTTATTAATGCTGTGGTTATTTAACAGTTTCCTTCCTACATTCGGTTCAACAACGTTGTTAGAACACATTTATCATTCAGTGGAACTGTGCATATGCTTTAGACACTTACATTTCTGCTCCGTCCATGCAATAAATATGCAGCTTTCGACTGCTCAGGTAACACCATCGGTAAGATGCCGAGAGCCATTGAAAAACTACAGAAAAGTAAAACTACTTCACTTTAGCATTACTGGCCATGAGTCCTAAGGAGAGGTCACACATCAGCTGCTCGAAAAATGTGTCTATAGTGAGACGAACTGAGCACGAGCGCAATCCTGTGACAGTCTCGGGCGGTAAATAGTAGAGCCCATGAAGAAGAGATGCGAGGCACGAACACTGTTCAAGGTCTCCATTAATTCCTGCTCATAGTAATTTAATGTGTATATATTTTAAAAGCATTGAATTCCTATAGATATCGCGATTCATTCGATTCTTAGCGTTTTACATTGGCGATTCACAATTCAAAATCCATGTATCAAGACCGATCAGGGTTTGTAATCGATGCATCAAGAAAATGTGAGAAAATAAATTGTTACACCCCTAATATATACATAATATATATATATATAGTAGGTACGGAAAGTATTCAGACCCCGGTACATTTTTCACTCTTTGTTATATTGCAGCCATTTGCTAAAATCATTTAAGTTCATTTTTTCCCCTCATTAATGTACACACAGCACCCCATACTGACAGAAAAACACAGAATTGTTGACATTTTTGCACATTTATTAAAAAAGAAAAACTGAAATATCACATGGTCCTAAGTATTCAGACCCTTTGCTGTGACACTCATATATTTAACTCAGGTGCTGTCCATTTCTTCTGATCATCCTTGAGATGGTTCTACACCTTCATTTGACTTGATTAAGCCACACACCTGTCTATATAAGACGTTACAGCTCACAGTGCATGTCAGAGCAAATGAGAATCATGAGGTCAAAGGAACTGCCTGAAGAGCTCAGAGACAGAATTGCGGCAAGGTACAGATCTGGCCAAGGTTACAAAAAAATTTCTGCTGCACTTAAGGTTCCTAAGAGCACAGTGGCCTTCATAATCCTTAAATGGAAGACGTTTGGGACGACCAGAACCCTTCCTAGAGCAAGCCGTCCAGCCAAACTGAGCTATCGGGGGAGAAAAGCCTTGGTGAGAGAGGTAAAGAAGAACCCAAAGATCACTGTGGCTGAGCTCCAGAGATGCAGTCGGGAGATGGGAGAAAGTTGTAGAAAGTCAACCATCACTGCAGCCCTCCACCAGTCGGAGCTTTATAGCAGAGTGGCCAGACGGAAGCCTCTCCTCAGTGCAAGACACATAAAAAAACCCCTGAAGGACTCCAAGATGGTGAGAAATAAGATTCTCTGATCTGATGAGACCAAGATATAACTTTTTGGTCTTAATTCTAAGCGGTATGTGTGGAGAAAACCAGGCACTGCTCATCACCTGTCCAATACAGTCCCCAACAGTGAAGCATGGTGGTGGCAGCATCATGCTGTGGGGGTGTTTTTCATCCTGCAGGGACAGGACGACTGGTTGGAATCGAAGGAAAGATGAATGCGGCCAAGTACAGGGATGTCCTGGATGAAAAACTTCTCCAGAATGCTCAGGACCTCAGACTGGGCCGAAGGTTCACCTTCCAACAAGACAATGACCCTAAGCACACAGCTAAAATAACGCAGGAGTGGCTTCACAACAACTCCGTGACTGTTCTTGAATGGCCCAGCCAGAGCCCTGACTTAAACCCAATTGAGCATCTCTGGAGAGATCTGAAAATGGCTGTCCACCAACGTTTCCCATCCAACCTGACAGAACTGGAGAGGATCTGCAAGGAGGAATGGCAGAGGATCCCCAAATCCAGGTGTGAAAAACTCGTTGCATCTTTCCCAAAAAGACTCATGGCTGTATTAAATCAAAAGGGTGCTTCTACTAAATACTGAGCAAAGGGTCTGAATACTTAGGACCATGTGATATTTCAGTATTTCTTTTTTAATAAATGTGCAAAAATGTCAACAATTCTGTGTTTTTCTGTCAATATGGGGTGCTGTGTGTACATTAAAGAGGAAAATAAAAGAACTTAAATGATTTTAGCAAATGGCTGCAATATAACAAAGAGTGAAAAATTTAAGGGGGTCTGAATACTTTCCGTACCCTCTGTATATATATATATATATATATATATATATATATATATATATATATATATATATATATCCATCATGTGCTTTCAGATGGAGCAGCATTTAATACACAGAGTCAAAGTTCACTGACAAGCTACGCAATATCGTATTTGTATCGTATCGTATACATTTGGAGGGATACATTTTTTCGCTTTTGTAACAATTTCAATCCAGGTGATTCATACAAGCCAGTCAGATGTTTGCTTTACCTCAAAACATAGCAATATTCAAGAAAAATTTTCATTATCAATTCCTATTGATTGCCAAAGACATGATGAATTGTGTTTGTTCCCTCACTATTGTATCATATTGCTTATAGTTATCAGTCTATTTAGACAGACCACATTTTCATCTATGCGTGTATAAAGCAGAGCAATGGCACTTTACATTATTCTAGAAGAAGAATTTGACCCAATAAAAATAAACCCATCCCAAACCAAAACCAAATCCAATAACATTAATATCATATTCAAAAAATCAACTTTCAAACATCCTAAACAGACATCGGGTTAGTGGACCTTGATCCCATTGAAAGGATGAAGAGGAACAACCTATTTTCCCATATGGCTGTTCAGAACTTGTTTTCTGACGGCGGCAGATGCCAATCAACTCTCCATTGTCCTCTAGGAGTCAATCAATACTAGCTAATCGTACTACTACATGTCTTTTGGAGTGAAGCACAATCTCAGATTAATTATTTTGCCATTGAGATGGGACTGAAATATATAAAGGTGTAACTGTCCGTCTCACTGAGCTGAGTTCATCTTGGTCTTCACACACATTACTCTTGAGAAGAGTCTCTGGGATAAAGATGCTCGAATGGATGCTTGTATGTGCATGTGTTTTATTTTTGTTCAAAATAGCAATTATTGCTGTTTTTCTGTTATTAATCTGAATCTTAGTATTAGTCTTTAGTATTTTAACACCTACAGCACATATTTCCCACTGGCTCATTTAGGTCTCATTAATGCTCTCAAGTGGAAACTCAAACTACAATGTTTAAATGAATAATTAATTAATTAGAGGACATTCTGTGATACACACACACACACACACACACACACACATACATATATATATAAACTTTTTAATAAAATAAAGTGATATATATATATATATATATATATCATGATTTGTAAACTTTTTAATAAAATAAAGTGTTAATATTACTTTTAATTTTACTTTAATAGAACAAAATGTTTAATGCATAATGAATTTATATTTGAATATACTTTTGTGGACTGGCAATATTTTTTTTTAAATACATCATATATATATAAAATGTAATTATAATATATATTTAGTAATGAAAAATTAATAATAAGTATATAATAATTATATATAACTCATGCTTTTTGTTATTTATTTTTTTAGTTTGTAGTCTAAGGATAATCAGACAACACAAACTTAAATACTAAAATAATAATAACAAAATGCATGACATTTCTCAATAATATTTGTTTTTCTTGCAAAGTTTGTCACGTTCAGGGCCAGGCTTTTATCTGTGGTATTTCAGAAACATGGGCATTCCTCACCAATAGCGCAGCACATCCTTTGAAATGAATATTTTTTTTAAAGAATTGATTAGCTGAAACTCGTTGTCTTTCATATTTAATTCATTCTGCGACCTGAACAGTTTCAAGGCAAAGCTCTCTTTTTTTTAAAGAAGGAATATGTTCTCATTTATTAGACTAATAACTCACAACACACTTTAAAATGAAGCTTTTGTGGGTTAATTGGATCTTCCGGAATAGTTGTGCTCACTTCAAAACTGTTGATGATTGAAACAGGAAACACTTTCACTTGCAGTGTAAGTTCAGAGAATTCGGCCAGCAGTTAGTAGTAAGTTGTGCCCTTTACTAAGACTCATCAAAGATTTCTGGCCTCTACTGGCAAAAGAGAGCGAACAAGAGAAAGACGGAGAGAAATAGAGAGGAACAGCCGGCCGAGTCGACTTCCTCTGATGAAAGGGTCAGTGGCACCTGTAAATCTATAGTCTCACGGTGCAGCTGTGAGGACTTCAGCGGCTTAGCACTAAGGGACCCTAAAGAACCTTCCCCCACATCCCCCAAAAACAGACACACACACTGAAGAATGATGGGGGTGGATGAACAGGAAAATCTCCGGGAATGGCTTTGGAAACACCCACACTGTCTCGCTGAAGTGCTCATGTGTTACTGTGATGTGTCTGATGAGCTCGACTGGCACTGGGCCCACACATTTACATCAGTCTTGTAATTGACTGGCAAAAAGTTCCGTGGCCAAGAGAATTCAACAAATTTTGGACTCAAAAACAGGAACTCATAAATGCTGTGTCATGTGCCAGTGAATGAGTAACATTGTCCTAAACTGGCTTTGCTTTTAACTGCTGATATTGTATCAAGATGGTTTTTATAGATATATACATAAGCACTATCTGTGAGTATGAATAAAAATATTATTTTATTTAAATTAATTAAAAATAATTAGAAAATTATTACAATTTTATACTTAACCCAAACTTTTGAAGAAATATTAATTACTTTATTTATTATGATGTATCAAAAGTTTTTAAAATATATAATTTTTATTCATCATCAACGAGTTAAACTTAAAAAAAAAAAAAAAAAAAAAATAAAATAAATTTATAATGTTACAAAAGATTTCTATTTCAAATAAATGCTGTTCTTTTAAATGAATATTCATCTATATATATATATATAATTTAAAGATTATCTTTCATTTATATAAAAGAATATAAACATAAGCACTTATATACAGCAAAAACAACAAAAAAAAAACAAAAATAATTCTAAAATATTCACCAAAACTAAAAAAAATTCTACAATTACAGTAAAAACAGTACAAAAATCTAAATGTAATTCATTTACAATTTAAAATAGCTTTCCTCTATTTTAAAATATTTTAAATGTAATTCATTCCTGTGCTTAAAAGCAGAATTTTCTGCATCATTTCTCCAGTCTTCAGTGTCACATGATCCTTCAGAAATCGTTCTAATAAATCTGTGACCCTGGACCACAAAACCAGTCTTAAGTGTCAATTTTTCGAAATTGAGATTTATTCATCATCTGAAAGCTGAATAAATAAGCTTTCCATTGATGTATGGTTTTATTAGGATCAGACAATATTTGTCCTATATACAACTATTTGAAAATCTGGAATCTGAGGGTGCAAAAAAATCTAAATACTGAGAAAATCACCTTTGAAACAGTCCAAATGAATTCTTAGCAATGCATTTTACTAATCAAAAATTAAGTTTTGATATATTTACGGTAGGACATTTCCAAAATATCTTAATGGAACATGATCTTTACTTAATATCCTAATGATTTTTGACATAAAAGAAAAATCGATAATTTTGACCCATACAATGTTTTTTTGGTTATTGCTAAAAATATACCCCAGCGACTTAAGGCTGCTTTTGTGGTCCAGGGTCACATATTCTGATTTGCTGCTCAAGAAAACAGAAAAACAGTTGGGCTGCTTAATATTTTTGAGAAAACCCCTTTTTTAAGATTCTGTGATGAATACACTGAAAAAAAATTACGTTGCCACAATTTTAACTCTGAAAGTTGCTAGTTAATTTAAATGGTAATTACAAAAAATGGCAAGTTACACATTAAATTACATGAAATGAAAATTTTAAAACACAAACACAAACACAATTCCTTCAAAAAAAACCTAAATCAATAATCTTTTATTTTCATTATTTACAATTTTGAAAAATCTATTTTTACAGTGTAGAAAGTTCAAAAGAACAGCATCTATTTGAAAGAGAAATCTTTTATAACATTATTAACGTCTTTATATTCAGCATCTCGTCACTCAGTCTGGCATTGCTCTCAATGTCCCTATTTGTTACTCTTCTGAGTTTCCGTATCACATTTCCTATTGCCTAAAAAGAACACAGGATTGTCTCCTAAAGTTGTCACTTGCGATTAACATCTTCATCATTCCCTCATTACTACAACCATTCCCAGGTCTGGTAACACTACACGCTCAATATAACAATGTCAGATGTCGTGAGCCTGCGGTGAAGCTCTGACAGCAGGCAGCGTGTGTCACTGGAGCCCATTGTTATTTTGGAGGGAGCATGTGTTTGTCTTGTAGTGGCTCAGGTTTCTTGGCCTGTGCCGAGCTTGTCCACCGCACCAGGCCTGAGTCGGAGTGATGGATGGCGACCCCGGCTGCCGGTGTTCACCCTCCGATGCCGTTCTCCCAGTACATTCCCCAGGATCTTATTTACATTCTATCCAGAGAGCAAAGGGTCTTGAGATGTCTTTTTATGGGATGCAATGGCTCCTCCATGTCAACTCACACCACGCCAGATTTCAGAATAGAGAAGACAACAAAACTGAACAAAGTCTCACCTGTCCTGGCTTGTCTCCTCGTTTCCCTTAGATTTCTGTCATCAAACATTATAAACCACAACATTAAATTAATAATAACATACAAACATAGAAACTATTATATCAATAACTATCGATCTGCGATTGTATTTCATTATGTAAAACTGATATTAGGATATCAGCTATGGTCAGTTATATATTTTCCCTTTAGCATCGTTTTAAATCTTAATGATTAGAATACGCTTTCTTTTCTTATGAAGCTTGGTTAAATTCAATGGACAAATACATATGAATAATAACCATTGTCATGGGATGCACTGTTTAGCTGTCCATTCATCTGGTAAATATCATATTTTAATCATGTTTTGTCTTGTACAAATAAGGAATTAATTTAAACTCAAATAAATGTTTAATGACCATGAATTTATTAATAAGTAGCTGTAGGGATAATACCGTTTTGATAGTCAATAAGTATAAAAACAAAACCAAAATATCTAAAATAAATAAAACTAACCACCAACTCCTCATTTCACTAATCATTTAGTTTAAAACCAAAATCAAAGTGTCTAACAGAAGGAAATCTAAGTACATACGCCTCATTTCATTTAATGATTGTTTTGATGAATGAATATGTATTAACCATCAGTCCGAAGAATGTCAAATGAGTCGAGACGGTTCCCTTGACAGAAATCTTACCTTTAAACGAATGTTTTCTGATGTACGTTTAATATTTTATTCAGTGACTTAATTCGAACCACAATGGGGAAAACAACCGTGAAAAAAAAAAATCAAAAACAAAGGGAGAAAAAGCGAGAAAACGCACCGCCTCAGCCGAATCCCGCCACAATTACCCTGAGGAGAACTTCACCTGCGAGTTTCCCGCGCTTTTCCATTCTCAGCCACGCGCTGCGCTCTTCTGCTCACGAGGGAGGATTCCGGCGCGCTTCTCCCGGCCCTCATTGTGCAGGTGTTAATTGGCCTCCCGAGTCTGCAGAATCGTCAGGGTAAGAGGTGGTATCCTTGATGTATCAGCACACTTGCCACCGGTGACTGATCCTGTCAAGTCCAACATGCTTCGTGCATATCGTATGTCTCATTAAAAAAGCAGACCTTCATCGATTAAAAAGGAAAACAGAAGAAAGAAAAATGCTTCGAACAAAAGCATTGCCTCCCGCTGTTTATAAGTAATGTCTAACGTTAGTACAAGAACATTCACCACTATCTAAACACAACGAAACACCGAAACAACATTATATCCTCAAAATTGTGCTCAAAACTATACCTTTGCTTTCTATACATAAATCAAATCCAAACCTCTACTTCACGGCCCCAACAGCTCAACTAGCCTATATCTTCAAGTTATTGCTTTCCTACAGTTTCATGGATATTGTGTTGACATAATTGATGTAGGCTACTGCTTTTTATACATTATTTTGTAGGTAAGAGTTGAGCTCCTTTAAAGGAGGGCAAAGAAAAGGGTCTATTTATTTATTTATTTATTTATTTATTTATAGACAGCAAGCAGATCTGGCCCACATCTGGCCTGCGTGAAATCCATGCGGGCCAGATGTGGGCCGGATCTGGGCCGAAACTGCTTGCTGTCTGGTATAGGCCTAATAGGTACAGTTTATGTTTCATCAGCATTTCAAATAACAGTAATTGACAGCAAAGGTTAAGATTACAAGTCAGAGTGTGAACATTTATTTTGAATATAATCACAGCTGTAGATATCCATAGTTTATCTGTGATTATCACGTTATATCACAAATATAGAGAACTTTTTGAATATGAAATATTTCATAGAGTTACTTTAAAGCAAAAAACTAAGAAAAAAAAGTTTTTTTTTTCCTCTCTCTCTCTCTGGAGACTTACTAGAATATGAGTGGTTTCCTATTTTTTTATTTTGTGACACGTTTGTGTTATTGATTGTGACTGAAACTGGCTTCCTGTAAACCTTAATGTGAAAGGATTACAACTCACAACCTTGTGTTAAATGTGTTTTATAAAAGGCCTGGATCCACAAGTAAAATTTAGGGAGCCTGCGAGCCCATTTCTTTCATAACTTGCAGAAAGTTAACACTCAAACGTATATAACTGCATTATTTTTTATAGGGTTTGAAAAAGGGTTTCAAAACTGACAAGCAACAGTACATGTCTTTGAAAACGATAATGACTACTGCTTGCAAAACATAACAAATGTTTGCTGAATTTGCTTTCCCAGGACGAAAGTCAAATATTAACCACCTCTTCACCTGCACTGTCGGCTGTTTCCAATACTGTCAGATATTTCTCATCTGAATTTTGCATTTTTTTTGAGACAGGGGACTTAATTTGGAGCTGCTGCGTTTCATTTTTAACTTCACGCATGTATTTTAGATGCTTCCTCCGTATATGTCTCGGCCCATCAAAAGTCTACTAGTAAACAAGCAGAACATGATTATTTAATTAAGAATATACCTGTCAGACAGAGAGAGAACCTATAAGACGAGTAGTTTAGCAACACAAAATTCTGCTCAGGCCGCGTTGAACCACTGTGTGTTTGTATGTAAATCAATGAGTCAAAAATTTTAACTCATTGTAAAATCATTGTAGCACAATGGTGTATATAATAAACCAAACAATCCTGGTTGACCCATTAGGAGATGTTATGGTTATATTATTTATTTACTCTCAAATTTTACATTATTAATTTAGTTTCGCAATTAAAGCCTTAATAAAGACAAATAAAAACTGCATCAGAGCATTGAGCACTGATCCATTTTCATCTAATGAGTCAATCAGCTTTAATTAGCACTCTGACCATTTGCCGTAACAGATCTCGAACTGAAGACTCCGACAGTGCCAGGTGGATGAGTATTGCTCTTTTGTTAATCCCTTCTTCATTTATACCTTCTAAATAACACAAAAGTACAAAGTGAACCTCCAAAATACCGGACCGGCATGTTGCCACCACTGGAGGTCCATCTTTCTCACTAAACACATCACAGTGAGGGTTAAAACAGACAGTGAGATGCATAAAAGTATCCAGTGACCTTCCAATATAGTGAGTCTCAGTTTTCAGAGACTTTGCTGGATGTTACCACATAAGAACATCTTTCTTTCTCGCTTTCTCTTATAACCTTCATCACTGCATAAGTTCTAAATAAATAAAAAAAAAAATGAATATATAAAAACAAATTTAGCTGTGTCAGCTTTATAAAGGCTGTATATGCTTTGGTAAAATAAAACTTACATGCAAGCAATTTAGCTGTTTACTATAATAATAATACCACATAATAATAATAATAATAATTAAAAATACTAATTTTTCCCCTTAAATATTTATTTGGCATTCAGAAAGTTGTTAGTGACAGTTTACAACTTTTGTGCATTACATTTCTAGTAAAAATATGAATAAGTCAGTAACTTTTAATATTCAATACCACTTTAAATGTGAAGTAATTATTATGTACTTATATTATTATAATTAAGGTTTTAACTAATTTTGATAGATAACACTGGATACACAGTGTGTTATAATAAAAGATATGGACGTTGGAGCCTTTTTTGGATATATATTGCCACCTTGTGGTGGTAAATTTTGGATATATATTGCCACCTTGTGGTGGTATATATTGCCACCAATAATATTTTATTTTATTTTTATTTTTTTTTCAGAGATTTTCTAAAGGGAAATGTATTTATATATTTATTTATTTACGATTTTGTTTTTGTCCCTGCATCTTCCGGATATTTTCTGATGTTTCTATTTTATTTAATTTTTATTCTTTCCCTACTTCTTTATCAGAGATCTTCTGACCAGAATTATTAATATATTATTTTCTTTAGGTAAATACTTTGTTTTCTTACTAAATTTTCTAACTGGAAAGAAAGAAAAAGAAAGAAACAAACAAAAAAATAAAAAATGAACAAAAAACAAATTCATAACAAAAGCAATTAGCACATTCTCGGGTCATTCTAAAGGTTGTTTTTTGATGAAAAAACAATTTCATCACAAAAGTTATGAGCATTAGCAACCAATCTTAACTCTAATCCCTATAATATGAGCCTCCCGCCATCCAAAACATGAAAGACAGACCAAGGAGGACAGGGATCATAATATGAGTGAAAAGCCTCCATCCTTCAGCCCTGAGTGGTGCTGCAAGGCCCTGTAAATCAGCTCTACTGCAGGTAGACTCAGTGTTTGGAACAGGGAGATTGTCCCCTCTGCATCATTAAGTGCTAATAAGACACCCCCCGCCCCACACACATACACACACACACACACTCACACACATTCCTCAGGGCTGCCACGGTATGGGGGTCATCATCAGGTCATCACCTCTCCAACAATCACATCCCACACCAATCTCAACTGCTATAAATGACAACATAATGTAAATGACCCTTTATAATTCCTCAATAAAATCATCAATGTAAAACTACTTTTACTTAACATTATTCAAATTTATACTATCAAACTAAAATTCCTATAAAAATTAATAATAAATAACATAAAGTCCAAAAAATGCAAAAAAAATTATATCAATTATACATATATATGATATCTCTCTCTATATATATATCTCTCTATATATATATATATATATATATATATATATAGGCAGGCTTTTTTCATGCTAAATAATAAGAAGAGCATTTTAGGCAGGCAAATCGTGAACTGTGCAACATGCTCTCTGATATGATTAGTAACTATAAATGTTTCATCATTCACCAGTCGTTGACGTCACAGTATAACCACTAGATGGCAGCGTCTGCTTAGTTTTAATGGATTGTGCGCGTTCATAAATTATTTTATACTTATCAAAAATAAAATTAATTAAAAATCTAAAATCATAAATTAAAAAACAAAGATATGTTTAATTAAGTGGTTTTAATTAAATTAATGTTTAAACAGATATAGGCTATAATTTAAAAATAGCCTAATTATTTAAATATAAGTCCTACTCTAAAAAATTAAACAAATCATAGTAATATTCAAGTTAATCGAAATTAAATGGGGTGTCCAATAGTGGGAAATATAAATAAAAAATAAGGATTGTAGTAAAATTAAATTAAAGGTTATAGCCCTATTAAAGTTTTTTTATTTTTCTGCTGTTTATTACATTACTGCTCACTGCATTAAATGTTTATATAGGCTACATAATTGCTGAAATAAAAAAATCTTGAAATGGAATAACTAATATTTAAAACTAAAGTGTAATAGCCTACTAAATAGCCTAATTAAAATAAATGTAAGACTTCCCGCAGTATGTTGGGTTTATTTTTCTCCCTGAAACTCCAGACAGCTTTTCGCCTTCAGAACACACAGTGCTATTTAAACCTAATTCTTTATTTACTCGTGTTGCTGCTGGTACATTGTTCACAGGACCCCGCTGATCCTCCACATTTTCCAACTCAAATGTTGACACATGCTAATAACACCTGACAAATGTTAATGTTGGCCGAAAGTGAACAGGGACTTTCTGATGTCCGCGGAGCTTTCACTAATCGCAAGCATAACGATTTTTTCCAAACACGGCCATTTTCGTAAAGCCGGTTGATATTTCAGTCAGCTTGAATATAATTTACGCGCTGATATGTGTCACGATTATTTTCAGTTCCTCCAGCTCCATAAAGGGAAGCCATTGAGCAGGAGGAAAATATAAAAGCACTGCGGTATTTCTCAAAATAGTGTCATATTTGAGGAAACCCTCGAGTATGTGCACAGTTCTAAATGTCTAACCGCGAATATTCACTTGAGTTAATCCTCTTGTCTGATGCTCGGCTCTCCAGGAGCCTCTTCTTCTCAAACACCTGCAGTCTTCACATTTCCTGTTGCCAGTTTGGAAACCACAGTGACATTCAGAATTCGGAAAAAAAACAAAAAACAGAACGCCTGTCCCAAAATACTGCTGAGGTCTGTAACTTTGAATTGGCGCTTTGAAAACAAGAGCTGAGAAGCCTCAAGGCTTTAATTATAGATACCCACACAATGAGCAAATGAGGGGCTTCAAGGGAGGCGACGGTAATACAGAATTCTCATTTCTGTGTTTATTGTACAAAAGCCAACATGCTCATGACGGGAACAAGGGCTCGAGGAGAACGAGATGCAGCAATTGTACAGTAGGCTCGGAAATGGGTCTCGTGTGCTTTGATTCTGCTTTCATGGGTTATTTTTTTTAACGAAACGTAGCCTAAAACTTTTTTTTTTTTTTTTTTTTTTTTTTTTTTTTTTACCAAACATAGACTAAACCCTAACAAGTTTCAACCTTGAGCATTTATATTTGGTTCCAAACCAGTAACCAAATGGGTATCAAATACTGTTATTAAGAAAATAAATTGTTGGGGTGGTGCTCTCAGGCCTGCTGGGCAAAATGGAGGAATTGGACAACATTACAATCTCTTTTTATTCTTTTCACTTAATGTTTGATTTTATTGTTTGGCCAGTTATATTACAAATTGGCCAATTTTCATTTTATATTGAAAGTGCCTATAAAACCAGTCCAATTCAATTATATGGGCCTACTTTTAAAAAACACAAGGACCTGGCATCCACAAAAACAAAACTAAACCAAACTTACAACAATCATGCAAATGATATCTTTTTTTTTTCTTTTTTCTCCAGACAATTTCATGTTGTGTTACCATATAGGCTTTTGAGAAGTAAGCCTATACCTCATTGTGTTACAAAGGAGTTTAACAAGATACTCCAGACACTTTTAAAAAGGATTGATTTCTTTTTGTTTTTCTCAACAATTTCCTGCAATTAATTCAGCTTGAAGTTCTTTTTATTGATATTTCTGACTATACTTTTTGAGAAATTTAAAACCCTTACATTGATTTACTCTGCACATTTGCTTACTGCATTCCTTTCTTCAATTTATTTGTCACTGACCTATTTCACAATGCATTTTACACTATAATTTTACACTATAATTCTTCTATACGATATATAAGCTAAATAGCTAAATGTCATTAATATAAATATATAATTTATTAATAGTAAACACAAAATTGTGGGAATTTAAATGCATTTTTATAAACTATTTTTATTGTTTTTATTATTATTCATTCATTAGAAAAATAAAGTTGATAATTTCTGGACAACAGACATTGGTAAATTACCCTGCAGGCCACAGATTTTAGTCCAATCAAATTCTGACTTGGAAGTGTGAAGGCCCCACCCCTTAACACCGTGCGACCAACCAGCAAGTAGCAAATTATCTTCATGTCAGTACAGGCTATTTAAAATGGAAGTAAAAATGATGTTTGTATATAAAGTTTATTACCCAACAAAGCCTATATTACATTTTTGACATGACATTCTCTTGTCAACACGAAGGCCATCAGAATTACTTTACAAGGATGCTTCGAATTTGTTAATGCAGCCTCCAAATATCTTTCATGTGACAGTTTTCATCAAATAGCCTAACTCTTAGGAGTATAATCGCCAAAGACCAGCGTCCTCACTGCCACCGTCAGTAAAGTAACCCAGCGTTAAGAAATCACACACAGCAGGTCTCTGATGGAGCCGTAATCTGATGTTAATTAATCCGGTGGATTGACTGTCGTTTAAAAAAATACTCAACGGCGAGCGGAGGAGTCAGTCTCTGTCAGCAATGTCACCGAGGTGCCATGGGGCCCTCACCCACAGTGATACGATAAGCCACTTCAACTTCTTGACAAATTTAATTTGGATTAATTTTTCATAAACTACCAGCAATGTGACATAATCTTGGATTGGCCTAGAAACGGACAGTAAAACCGTTAGCCTCTAATTAAGATACGGCCTGTAAACGCAGCGCGCTATCCTCCTCCTGATCGGTTTAGTTCAGCTCAAATGAGAAGGGTATGTGATCTCACAACTTATTGGTCAAGTGCAAGAACTCTTAAATAAGATGTGTATTTTAAGCCAATTTGTTTATTTATAGAGCGCTTAACCACATATTCTTCACTTATGTGTAAAAATGTAAAAAAAAAAAAGTAAAAAATGGTAAACGAAAGTGAATTTTACACATAAAAGTGTAATTATATATAGGCTACACGCACAGTAATAAAAATCAGTATTTTAAGTTTTGAAAGACCTAAAAATACTATAGTAATTGGTGTTTTTGAACCATACTATAGTAAAACTTGAATTCATTTGTTGTGGTAATGCTATAGTTGTTGTTTTAATATAACAACTATAGTAATATAAACAAATTACTTTACCTAATACTGAACTAAGTTTTCTACAAATTAGCTATACAATACACTACAGTTTACTGTAATAAAAACTAAAGTATACTACAGTATTTATTACAGCTTATCAGTTCACTATAGTTAATACTAGTATGCTGTAGCATTCATTAACAAAGTGTTGTCAATACTATAATATACAGTATATACAATAAAACACTTTACTATAGTATGGTTCAAAAACACTATAGTATTTACTATAGTATTTTTTCATGTGGGCTGTTAATCGGGTAACGATACGTTTCCTATAGGCGTATGGAAACCTGTAATAGATCTGACATTTCATGTAATTTTACAGGAAAATACTGTTAAATGTACCAATCTTGAAAGCAAAAACAGAACAAGTTATCTTATCATTTACAGTGAAAAACCATAAACTGACATTCCAAGATTTCTTAGTGTGACACTTCATGGTATTTCATTTAAATAATTGTTTCTTAACAGTTTTTGTTAAAGTTATGCATATTAGGGTTTTATGTTACAACTTATTCTGTTTGTGTCATGTTTTGATTTGTGTGTAACACTGTGCACCTTCTATATATATTTATGTCAGCATTTGAAAAAGCTACTTGTTCTGAACTTTGATTCATGTTACAGTTTTAAGAATTATTCTTTTTTTTTCTGTAAAAAACCCTGAATTTTTAAAAATATATGGCTGTTACCCATATAAAATTATTGCAGGTAAACAATGGCATCAAAAAAAAAAAAAAAATCCAACCTGCATAGTCTGTGCAAGTACCACAGCACAAAACGCTTGCCAACATCTAGACCACATCTCGGATTAATAAGTTTTAGACTCACAGAATTAGACAGGGTTTGGATAGGTCTTGTCTTTATTTATTATACAAAGGAAACATTCATTGGCCTTAAAGGGGCCTTTGACATGGTGTTCTCAGTCGAAGAGCCACAAACAAACTCAGATGAGCAAATGAGTATATCCAGCTCTGTCAGTTAATATTTATATCCGATGCCACTCTGCGAGAAGGAAATCTGGGACACAGTTGCATTCATTGTTCAGTGAGCTTTCTTTAACAGTCCAACCCACCGACAGCAATGAATGTTGATTGTGACCTTTGTTGTAATCCACAAGTTTTCAAAGTCAAACTTTTCAGCCGTTGACTGCGGCTGCCGGTAGCGTTGGAAGACAAATCCGTCGTGTCTCCAGGAGTCCATGCTGAAATTCGTCTTTGCTGGTGGTGAGAGAGGCAAGGCTCGGTAGGGCTCGGCCGCAGGGTACAGTCAACGGTCGATGGTTTTTTTCTATTTAGCTCAAACTCACCGACAGCGTTGAATGTTCACTGAGGCAAATGGTGGCCTGATGGTGAGTTGACTTGACAGTCTGCGCAGAGGTCGGCATGGAGACAAGGCAAGTAGCGGGCGGGTGCATCCCACCTCTCTATGCTGGAAGGGCGTAGCATACTGTAGGTCACCTACTTGTGCTCTAAAACTTATATGACCTTTTGATGGTTTGAAAATCTTTACAGGCCTTTAAACACAACACAAAATCAAAATTGACTGTATTTACTTTCTCAGTGAACGCCCTTCGTGTTATTTTGCATTATTTATTAGCTCAAAAAAAGAAAAAAAAAATCATAATATGTATATAAATTTCCATAATATACAGAAAATGAAATGTAACATTTCCATAAAGCATTTTGCAGTTGAGATATAATAGCGCTGAAGCTCCAAGGCCATGTGGGCGGGGCAAAAATATGAACCAATAATATTTGATCACTTCTTCACTATTAAATCAAGCCCCGCCCAACATTTTTTCAAGTTCAGTATTCTTTTTCACTTGAAAACACAATACAGAAGTTGTTGCTAAATGAAAATAAAAAAAAATAAAAAACAATAAACATACAAAAAACATAAATAAAACGTTAATTCACTGATTAATTAATATTAAACAAACACAAACCAAACAAACAAAAAA
The DNA here is from genome assembly GCF_018340385.1 of Cyprinus carpio. NCBI lineage: Eukaryota > Metazoa > Chordata > Actinopteri > Cypriniformes > Cyprinidae > Cyprinus > Cyprinus carpio. Next base: position 26,057,132 of record NC_056618.1, read on the forward strand.
CAACAAAAAATCACACAATTCATTAACCAAAATGAAATCAAAACAGACAGACAGACAGAGAAAGCAAGAAAAGGAAACAACAAAAGAGAACTGATGTTATTCAATAAATAGCTTAAAAGTATAAAAAAAAAAATAGAAAAAATCAAAAATTAAACGTAAAATTTATAATTCAATAAATAATGAAAAGGATCCATTATAAGAACTATTATCTTAAAAGTCTATTCAAAAGATGAGAAAAAAGCAAAGACTTTAAAGATGCGCTCAGTATTTCTAACATGACATACTGACATCTAGGGTTACAAGAAACATCACAAACCAAAACCAAAAGCTTTTAATTAATAATAACTTAAAAAACAAAACCATTTATCTACCAACAACATTGTAGACAGGCTAATTTTCACACTGTGACTAATATATTCAGCAAGCAAAAGTTTACAATGATATGATGGTTAAAATTAGTAGTTTTCAGCTAAAAAATGTCTTAAAATGGTGGCCTCCATGAGACGACTCACTCTGTCTAAAATAAAACAGCTTTTATTGGGCTACTGGTATGTCTTTTAAAATCACATTTACTTTTGTTTAGTAATATTTGTTTAGTACTATTTCTGTTTGTGTAAAACTTTTAACAAGGGGGAAAAAAATAATGAGTGCACCTTTAAAGGGATAGTTAAAATAGATCAAATTCTGTCACCATTTACTCACCCCATGTTGTTCCAAACCTGTATGCATTTCAAAAAATACTATGGAAACCAAACAAAACTATAAAACAGCAAGTAACTGACAACATTTGATTAATAACATTATCTGAAATATCATAATATATATTTTATAAAAAAAACTAAAAATATTCTATTAAAGAAATAAAACTGAAGAAATAAAAACATACATGGTTGGAACAACTTGATGGTGAGTAATCTGAATTTTCATTTTTTGGGTGAATCTCTTTAAGCCAGGATACAAATGATGTGCCCTTTGCCATCTGAACATCAACGCTTACCTTTACAGTGGTGCAGGACAGGGTCAGTCGCCAGGAGTGATTTGGCTTCCCACCTAATCCAGTGTATCTCCTGAACCAACTTTGGAAACTGCAAAGACACACACACATACACACACACAAACACACATGAAGAAAGAGATTGAGAGTGGTGAAAACGAATCTTTACATTAAACAGATGATGGGTGTGAATCAAACAGCTAACCACACCCCTACCCCCACGCAAATGATACACACAAACATACTTTGCCACACTTTGACTTAACTGCCACTCTCTTCTCTTCAACACCCTCACTTTGATCATCATGATTACAGTAATTGGGTCTGTAAGATCTTCACACAAGAGGCCTCTATCAGGACGAAGGAGGGAGGACATCGCACACACACACATATGCCACTGCTTCTAATTGCATACTTTGGTGATACTGAAAAACATGGCTTCCTCACATCTCAGGCAAACAAAAATATCTGCACTGATGTACACCAGCCATGCAGCCATTCAAAGCCCAAAAAAAATGTGTGTGTGTGTGTGTTTGGATGAATGGCCAACTGAAGCTTACTGACCGACAGGAAGCCCACAGGCCTGTCAAAAGAATGCGCAAAGTTTTCATACAAAATAGCATTGTGGATATATATAAGCATGCTAGGATAGCTTCTCAATAACAATGAAAATCGTTCAATCATGGACATAAGAAGTCATGACCTTTTTTTTTTTTGTCTGTTTTGCATTTTGCACAAATTTTTGGAATTGTGAAACATTGTGAGATAGATTTTAACTGTGGTTGCTTGCATAAACACCATTTTGCAATGCCATGTGCAAAAAAAATAAAATAAATAAATAATAAAGAATCTTACATATAAATAAAGAATAATTCATCACCGATTTTTTTATAATAGTTTATTATATTTTATTGTCTAATCTTGTATAATTACTTAAATCAACTTTAAGCACCTTAAAGAACAAGAAAAGAAATTACTTTGAAAAGCTGTCAGCTAAAATGTTAAGAAAATAGTAATTTTTAAAAAAATGTGTGATGAAGTGACTTGCGATAAAAGCTGTCAGCTAAAATGTTATGTTAATTGGGATTCAATGTTATTTAATTATTTCAGTTTTCTGTTAAATACTTTAAGTCTGAAATGTCATATCTTAAAGAGTCTGTTTTGTAGAAAACTTTTGAAGAATGACAAGCAAACAACCATGACTCTTCTATGCTAACACCAATGCGGCACAGCCTTCTTTATGCAATAAAAGCTAACAAAAGCGATGTTAACTGGGACAGACAAAATCCATAAAAAAAAACCAAAACGAAAAACAAAAAAAAAAAAACTTTAAAAAAAAAAAAATAATAAAAATAAAAAATCCTAAATGCTAAAAACAAGATTAGCACCATTTAATAAAAGCATTTCAAAGAATAATTGTACATCCTAAATGTTTCTCTTGAAGATTAGCAGATATAAATTTATATCGAACATCTTAAACAGTCATGTGAACTGTATGAATGAAAGTCAATGAAAACAAATTAGCCTTTTTTGGATACGTGATCTCATGTGTTAATTGGTACAGAATTATTGTCACTAGTTATCTTAAATCTAAAAGCTTCTGTAAATCGTAAAAATAAGTAGTCATGCGGAAAACCCCCATAAGAAAAATCATATGGAACCGACATGTTCTCTTGAAGATTATCAGACATGCTACTCAATGCTAACTAACATGGCAGCTGTACTGTAGAAATATTCCAATAAATTAAAAAAACCTATCCTCTTAAAGCTTGTTGCAAATCATAAAAAATACAAAAATATAATGAAAAAATAAAAAAATAAAATAAAAAAAATCCAAAAAAGTGTTGAATACGTTGAAGATTAGCAGCTATGCTATTTCTATGCTAACACCATTTAGCCCACCACTGCAATAAACACGCCATCTACTAAACCAAATATCCCGTAAGGGATACAAAGAAGAAAGAAAATCATGAATCATACTGGGTCAGGCTATTTGTTTGACCATTTAGCCCACCACTGCCTTTAATACGTCCTCTACCTGTGCTATAGCAACCCAGAGTGTTTCTCTACAGAGCTAAGATTTCAAACACAACATTAGCGGCTAAGCTAGCAGAGCAGCTGGCGCACTAGGTGCATGTTCTGTGCTACTCGTATCTAAATTTCCCTCAAGTGAGATGTGGGAGGGTCTTAGAGAGCAGGAAACGAAACTAAAGAAAGAATAACAAACAGCTCGCTAGTCACCCACCCACCCCACCCAATACACAAACAATCACTTTATCATTAATATCTATCTCTCTGTGCTGAAAGAGAACATGCGTTTGCCAAGGGTTTCCTCAGAGGCCTGCGCCGTGCAGATTGACAGCCTCTACCGCTGCGATCGTAACATCTCAGATGAGAGATTATATACACACTTGCTTTCACTTTAGAACCAAATTAATTAATACAGGAAACATTTTTATTTTAATATAAAATAGCTTCAATAAAACTAGGTTTAATTTGAACAGTGAAAAATCATAGAAGCCAATTATTTCAGACTTTGGAAACCATTTTTATTTAAGATAGTAAAACCATTGTCCATTTTGTATTTACTATGGTTTTACTACAAACCACAGTTAAGCTTTTTGTCCATTTTGTATTTACTATGGTTTTACTACAAACCACAGTTAAGCTTTAGATACTGTAATTAAACCATGGTTCATTTTTGTAGTTATTGTGGTTTTACAGTAAATGCTGTTGTAAGACCATGGTTATTTTTGTAGTTAATACAGCTTTTCTACAAAAAACAATAGAGCACGATTACTGTAATGAAATCATGATATTTTTGTTGTTACTATGTTTTTTCTACAAATTTTTAGTTAGACCATGGTTAATATAGTAAAACCAAGGTAGTAAACTATATTTAGTTTTGTAGTTACTATAGTGCTTTTACAAAAGCCATAGTTAGACCATACTCTAGTAATACTCTAGTTTTTTTGTAGTTACTATGATTTACTACAAATTCTGAAGTAAAACCATGATCATTTTTGCAGCTAATTCTGTTTTTCTAGAAAAAAAAATCATAGTTAGACCATGATAACTGTAGTAAAACCATGGTTATTGTTGTAGTTACTTTGATTTTACTACAAATTCTGAAATAAAACCATGATCAGTTTTGTAGCTAATACTGTTTTTCTAGAAAAATCATAGTTAGACCATGATAACTGTAGTGAAACCATGACCATATTTGTGATTTTACAACAAAAATCGTAGTTAGACCACTGTAGTAAAACCATGGTTATTTTTGTTAGAGCTCTGAATTCTCTACCAAACGTTACATTCATGCGGTGTTCCAGACCCTCAATACTGGTGTTCCTGTTGTGACTCCCTCCTTAATTTCTTTTAGCAACCTCTACTACCCTACTATCACCTACTCGCTATTAACCCATTAGCCTGAGGGCATAAAATAATCGCAGTACAAACCGATGCTCCTTTCAGTCTAAAACTACACTGTTTTCCAACCCCCTCTGACTTCATAACACAAAGGCGAGCCCACCTGGCCTCTAATTGGACATTATAATTGCAGATGTGAATTAATGGGCCAAACATTGATAGTGTAAGCACATAAAACCTCGATCCCCGACCGGCGGGGTAAATGGAAAACAGATCCAGAATAAGGGAGGTTCTTTCCCATGGCAACCCCTGGCCGGGGCTGGCATGCTCTAATCCTGCCACTTCAGCAGGGCTGTTGTTATGGAGAGAAGCAGGATATTTTTCTATTGTGTGGATGGAACCACACCCACACACTCAATCACGCAACCACACACACTCTAGAACGCACAAACACACAAACACACTGACACTCGATACAGTTTCACAAGCGTTAGCACATCATTATCCTGACGGTCTAAACACAAGTGATTGCGATAGCTGGCTGGGAATGTGATGTCGGGGTATTATGTAGACACATGAAACTCAGGAAAATTTCCCCCCAAATATGTTGAGACAATGTTTGAGCATCTCACAAGCATGCTTCTTCATTTCTCTGACATAATTACAATAAACAGATTTCGCCCTCCCTCAAGGAGAGTAATTACCTCGCGACACGCTGAAAGCTCTTCTCATTGTGAGATGCCACAGACGAGACGCTGTCTCCTTCATGTCTGGACCTGAGAGAGACGGGGAGAGAGAGCAAAAAATGAAACAAAACGGCCAAGTTGTGCTCTTTTTATCTTTCAAAATGTATGGAAGAAGAATGACATTTTAATAGACAGAGGAAATTTAAGCTCCATATCTGTGGAAAAAGTGTGGAGCCGGTGCATTTTGGGTCATCTTGCTTTTTCTAACAAATCATTTAAGGGCGTGGAGGAAGTGAAGGATTTCTCCAAGCACTTTGGAAAGAAGTTGAAAGATTTCTGGACTTCCTTTTGCAAACACTCACGGTGTGTACAAACTCTACACTTGGAGAGGTCAGCGTGAGGGGAGCCCGTGATTCCCGTCGCTTGGCAGGAATTCTGCTTCACTAAATTCTGTTACATTTTGTTAGAGTTATGCTTAAGCAATTTGCCAATGAGGCAAGAAAAGTAAACTTCACACAAAAAGATATGTTCTCTGAAAACAAGGCGTGACATCTCGCACAATTTTGGGTCTCATGCAGATGTATTGTTCAGATAAAGAAAGTTTTTTAAATGTGAAAATATGAAAAAGTTTAAATAAATAAAAATGAATGAATGAATAAATATAAAATATAAAGTGAGATGAAAATAAATGAATGCCTACACATTAAATTAAAATGACTGAATGAATGAATGAATAAATATAAAAAAAAAAAATACAAATAAAAAAAAAAAGAAAATAACAACAAAACAAAAAAATGAAAATAAATGAATGGATGCATGTATGAATGAAACAAAAAAAAAAAAAAAAAAAACAAAAAACATAAAAAAAAAAAAAAAAAAAAGATACAAATAAAATAAATAAATATATACATATAAAATAAAATAATTAAATGAAACATAAAACAAATCAGATAAAATGAATGAATGATATAAAATGAAAAATACGAAAAAAATAAAATAAAATGAACAAATGAGATACACATAAAATGAAACAAATAAATATAAAACAAGAAATGAGATGAAAATGAATGAATGAATGAATGAATGAATGAATGCAAATACGAATGAATTGAAATTAAACAAATAAATAAAAATTAAAATGAATAAGTAAAAATAAAAAAAATAAAAAAATAATTAAAAAAAATATAAAAAGAACAAAAAAAAAAACCAAAAAAAAAAAAAAATAAAAAAAAAAAATAAAAAAAAATAAAATTTAAACAATGAAAAAGATGAAAATGAAAAATATATTTCAACAATTAAATAAATTAAACAATGATTAAAATTTAATAAATCATTAGCCTAGTGGTAATCAAACAATGACTAGTATCCCAAAAAATCACAAAATTAAATAAAAAAAATAAAAAATAACATTAAATCACAACAAACGAATCACATGGTTCTGATTTGAATGGCACTAGTTAGCAGTGGTAAGTTATATCTGTTTTTATCAATGCGGTTTCAGTATCATTTGCAAGTTCAACCGATTCAACCAAAATTTGCATAAACAATTGCAATTCAGTCAAATGGATTCTCCCTATTCAAAATTACAGGCAGCTTTTGAAGAAACTGCAGCTGCACCTTGAAACATGTGTTAAAACAAAACATTCAAAATATAGGAGGGTTAAAGATAAAATTTCAAAAGACTTTGAAAACCTCATGTTGACTAACCAATAATCTAAATTTATGTGTCTTTCTCAGTGTCTCCGGTGGTCAAATGCCTATTTATCTATAAGATCAAGGCAATTTATTGTGCTGAACTATTTCCTTGTGTGTTTCTTTAACACGATCTACCTCTGTGTGCAACAGATAAAGCTGCTCTGAGCCAAGCGGCTTCACCTGAGTGAGAAACTCTCTGTCTCACACGTCTGTGTTAGCCTGCTAGGACAGATGGCAGTCAACCTTTGATATCTCAAAGGCCAGGTATACATGTGAGAACACAGTGATGCCCAATCTCACATGGAGCAGTGACAGAAGATGAAATGAAAGGAACCAAGGAAACTGACAACATGTGAAATGCACAAGTCTCTACGGTGCAGTCGGACACAAAGAGCACCTGGGAGACAAGAGCTGAAACTACATCAAATACTGAAGGCAAAAATAGCAATTTAGTTGGAAACAGATTAAAGGCGAAGTTGTAGAAAGGAGAAGTCAGAATGGAGATATTGCATTTTTTCTAGTTTAATCAAATTGGCATAAAATATGTCAAAAAATAGGCCTATCATCACTATTCTTTATTATGTCAAATCTAAAGCAATAAAATATACCAATTATACCTAAAAACTTAACCAAAAAAAAAACATTAAAAATTATCTCAAAAGAAAATAAAAACAATCAAAAATTTCCTCTGAATAAAAAATTTGACCACTCAGATAAAACTATTTAAAGAAAATAAAAACAATCAGATCTTTCTTTTAGTGAGAAATTCTGACTTCTCTGGATCTCTTGAATTTTGACCGCAAACTATTTATAATAATAAATCAATAAAATCATTAAAAATGTTATAACTTCTCTGGATCTCTTGAATTTTGACCGCAAACTAGCTTTGTTTTAAATTCAGCATCAACATGAAAGACAGTGTAAGTCTCCATTGCTGGTACTTTAATCTCATCACCTTACACTAAATCAACACCAACATGAAAGACAGTGTAAGTCTCCATTGCTGGTACTTTAATCTCATCACAGTATGGGAAGAAACATTTGAGAATCTAATTCTGTCCTATAAACTGCTGGCGCTACAGACACACTGAAATCCCCAAAATCAATTTGAATAAAGATTTGTTTAATTTGTTCAAATCACAGATGCCTACAACTCCAACACCCATGCGATGCACTGAATTGCACAATGTTAAGTCATCCGGTTTCATTTTCCAAGCTTTCTTCTACTTGACAACTTGATGAACATTTTTATTTTGGAAACTTCACGTGGCTCGCAATTTTTGTCTTCCACAAGCTAATATATACACAAGCCAGAAACCTAAACGAGGACCACCCACAAGCTGCTCTGACATCTTACAGTGCACAAGGGACTAGAAATACATTTAATTTAATAATATCAATGTCAATGCACGAAACTGAGCCGATTTTTATGTTTTAATTAAATATTTAAAACCTCAAATATCTCCACAGTGGCATGACTTCTGCAGACCAGCCTCCATACATACTCATTCATTTTTTAGACTTCTAGACTTTATTGTGGCGCTAACCAGTCGTAACTTGTCGCCCAAGCTCTGGACCACCCAGATTAGCCATCTAAACAAGGCTTTAGATGCTTTAATTGTCTCCATCCTCTGGGTGTGCCATCGACTTGAAAGTACGTCGACATAACTGCAGTTACCTCCCTCATTTGCGCTTCAAGTTTTATACCGAGTACAAATTCGCCACAGTTAAAACCAGCCATTACACACCCAAACCTTATATCGTAAATAGACAATTCCAGCATTTACAATGACATTTTCCAAGATAAAATTACTACCATCTTCAGTTTTAGCTAAAACAGATCTACGGAAATCTGAGAGGCTGGCTCAAAACTACAAAATAGGGTTATATGATTAATGTGTAAACATTTTCAGGGCTAAAAAACACATCTGTGAGGTAGCAATTATTATTTGTAAACCTGTCTTTTGTGTGCCAAGGTCGTGGGTTCAATTCCCACACTGGAAGTAAACATACTAAAAAACAACATACAATGAATATAAGTCGCTTTAGATAAAAGCATCTATGAAATTCTCAGGTCTACATGCACATGTAAACACCTTTGAGGTAGAAAATGTTATGGCTTGTAAGCAGGAGCATTCAGAGGTAAGTTTTTAAGATGAAAGGACATCATAAATTCTGAGACGCTGTAATAAAAGACTGTCTCTTAAAACAAGACGCTCCATGGCCCCTGATAGTCTGTAATTTACAATGACAATATCAGGGACACTCACGAAGCAGGAGGCAAAGTGCAGGGTAGCAGGAGAACATAGGCTTTTCCTCTCCTACTTTAATGATTCATCTTTTGTCTTAGAAGCATTCATCTTCTTAGCATATCCAAACAAACTGTTTCCCCTCTAAATCTTCAAATGATCCATTAAAACGAGCTCATTTAAGAGCAACAACTATTCAGGCTGCAAAACACGGGACGCCGAAAGAAAACAGAAAAGGGTGCAATCGCCCCCTCCTTCCCCCTCGTAATATGCAAAATTTCACCCCGAGGTATTAATCTGTTTCCATTGTAGCTAAGCGCAGATGCTATCAAGCTCCATTTGTCATTGACAGCGAGGGTAATGACCCTGAACTCGCGTGAGCAGCTCCTGGGCAGCAAAGACACAAGGTGGTAAGTAACTCAATATATTTTCCCACAGCAGCATTAACGGCTACAAATTTGCTAGGCAAATTGAGTGTGATGAGCACATTTTATACCGCTTTGGCTCGTGGTTGTACCGACTTAATCTCTTTGAGACCATTTATCTCTCTAAATGCATTACTGGCAAGCAGGGCCTGTTGTAGCATTGTTAGTTTTATCAATTTTGGATTACAACATTGCTTGTTTGGACTAGACAACTTGACCTAGTGCTTTATTTATATGGATAATATCAATATCCAGTTCAAAAATACATGGCAGTTTCCTTGTGTACAAGGCAAGCAAGGGTATGAATGTACACAAAGTTGATACAGAAAGGACGCAGATTGAGGAGATTTTCCAGGTCTTTCTACAAACACAGTCATGTGAAGAGTCTTTTGTCCCCTCGCAAACCCTGGGCTCTAAAGAGCTTTCAGTCCATCCGAAGGTTCAGCACGTTATGAAAGAAACAAGTCGGGAACCAAAACAACACCACACTGACCAAAACAATCCAACACAGATCCGAAAATATCAAGAATACCATTAAAACAATCAATAAAACCTTTCCCAGAAACCATACAATCATTTGCCTACGATCATTTCAAACGCTACAGTACGAACCACCAAGATAAAGACACAATGTGGTTCGCCAGTGGTTTTATAACCTCCGGCGATAAGTGAAATGGTTGGCCTTTCTTACAAAGTCACAAAGGCACTAACAAAACTCCAGAAGGTTTCTCTCTGGCACTGCTCTCGGAGGTAGTAAAGCTGTCCAGATTTCATGCCGGTAACTATCGCTCAGGTCCTGCAGCCCAGCTACCTAATTAGCACAGGCCCGGGAAACACGCTCATTTAGCATGCTGTAAAGTAGCAAGTTAACTATCCTCCCACTTACAAAAATATACACAATTTCCAGACAATATTCAGTTCCATTTTCCAGTACTAAATTATGAATATGCAACACAGGCTAAGGGTTAGCACATGTGCTACAATGTTTACAATTATGGTCTGTGTTTAATTTTAGTCAAACTAAAGCAATAAATCATCTTTAAAAATGTTAATATAATCAATTTAGTTTGACTGAATTTGCACCAGTCACACTTTGTGTAGACAGACTAGCAGATTTAGCTTGGCTTTGCCCAGTATGTGTAAATTTTAAATGTTAATCGGACTACAACTGGCCTCAACACTGTGTGCTTGAAATATACGATTACACATTGTGTCACATAAACTTGAACAGAAAGACTAAGACTCTAGCTGGACTATGCAAAAAGCGCACATAAACATACTTACAGAGCGGAATACTATAGGCAAATACGAAGAACCTAATACGTAACTGTACGTAATCAGGCATATGTAAATTCATACATTTTCATCTGTCAGCACTCTGCCACATTGTTCAACAGTCCCTAAAATCCTCCTTGACAGTTCTAAATCCCACCAAGCTTGTGCCAATTACCACTGGACAACGTTAGCTGTCCCTCTGCCGTGTGATTTTATGAACGCTCTAAGGGCCGTGTCTGTTAATACGCCTTGTAATGCACCATTAGCTTCGCAAAAACCAGCTAGCATGCTAGCCGCTACCCTCCTGCTGGGTGCATAGAATAGGGTGAGTGGACCTTGGGGCTGCCCAGCATGGGAGCGGAGACTTGAGGCAGAACTCTTACAAATAAGGGGTAGATTATGCTAGCAGAGAAATATCTAAAATTGCAGAGTTTTAGATTCTCAATTAGTGCTTTCAGTGAGAGGCCTTAACCCCCGCGTCCAGTCCCACTTATTTAGAAGGAGCTATTGAGTTGGATTCACCTGCCACGCAACAGTAGTCAAAGGCCGGAGGTGCGTTGTTAACCCAGCAGGAGAGGATGAGGCTGAGGTACAAGAGAAAAGGAATCAAATGGACGAGTGAATCACATACAGGAAGACAACAGCTGGAGAGGTTGTCCCCAGAGGGAATAAAAGTAGCTTTTAAACAGTTGTTGAGGCGTGTGGGGGTCTACAAAAGGGTGGAGCAAGAAAATAAGGAAATTTAGCAAGTGTCTGCTGGAAAAAGAGACAGCCAGTGTCTTTAACTAGTCTCCCGACAAGGTCTACTGAGACTTTTACAAGGGACAAGAGCGAGAGCGAGGGTGGGTCCAATGGGGGATAGAAAAGGAAGAAGAAATTATAGCCTTCCGGCCATCAAGCATTTATATCTGTGTTACCTATAATCCTACAGGGACAGTCTGTCTGACCACTTGACAGACTAGAGATAATTTACTCAAGCTTTTAGTATGGATAAAAAATGCTCTCAGACTAAGTGGCTAAGGGCTTGTCTTGGGAACACTAACTGGCAGCACAATGCAACATTTTTGGCCCTGGAGAAAAGCAAACACTTTAAACGAAACGGCTGATCGGTAACTATGATCTTTTTGGATTTAAGGGCAGCACTGTAAAAAAACCATGCACACAAGCAGCATTTAAATGAGTAGTGCACAGAAAAACAAAATTCTGTCAGTATTTACTTACCTTCATGTCGTTCCAGAACAAACATCCAACCATCTTCAAAAGCTTTTTACATAACGACTGTCTGTAATGCTTCAAAAAAGGACAAAAACACCATAAAAGCACTGTAAAAGTAATTTTGTACACTATATCCTGTTTGGCGTCAATACCCTCAAAACATCGTAAAGAATTTTTTTTCCCTTTTTGAATTCAAAAAAACATCACCACAATAATTATTAATAAATATTAATTTTACAATAAACAAAAAAAAAAACACCACTATTATTCATAAATATTTATTTTGCATTCAGCATAAAAAAGCCCACTGTTTTGAGCAATAAGTGATTTGGTTAGGGATAGTTCAACCAAAAATAAAAATTCTGTCATTAATTACTCACTCTCATTGTTACAAACCCATGAGACCTTTGTTCATCTTCGGAACACAAATTAATATATTTTTGATGAGCTTTCTGACCCTGCATAAACTGAAACACAACTACCACGTTCAAGGCCTAGAAGGATAGTAAGGACATCATTAAAATAGTACATGTGACATCAGTGGTTCAACCGTTATGTTATGAAGCTACGAGAATACTTCTTGTGCGCAAAGAAAACAAAATAATATCTTAATTTGTGTATGAATATGAACAAGATCTTACTGGTTAAACTGTTAGTTACAACTACAAATAACAGCAGACTAATCATTTATAATCACCATTAAACTGTTCCTTGCTACAGCTACAAATCACTGCATGCTCATGTTTAATTGTCACTCTTTTAGACTACCTGAAAATTAACGTTTACATAATTCCAGACATCTTCATCATCAGCAAAGTTTTCGAACAGCTATATTTCAAAATTAAATTCTTGCGCTGCATCTCTTAACCCTAAAGATGACATATTGTTCCAGACTAACTCATAATAGCAGTCATAGTACCTTGTGGTGAGGTAATTGCAGTGAGTAAAATACAGGGAGTCTCAGATGTCGGTTTAACATGACGAGGTTAGATGAAGGCACAGATAATCAGTCAAGGAGCTGACGCCTGAGCGTGCAGGATGAGCCGGAGACGCAACGACATGTTCTGCACCTGGATCACATGGCAAAATGCCCAACACACACACGCATGCACGTTTGCAGACTCTGCTGAGGAGCCATTTGAGGACACAGAATGTGCATTTCAAGTTCACTACAAGTCCTCAGAGGTAAATTTGTTACCTTTATCGGTCAGCTTCGGCCCATAGTGGTCTGACTTCCGTGGTTGAGCTCTGCCAAGTCGCCAGAAGAACCAGGCTAGGTTAAAAGACTCCCAACACCGCATCTTTTAACAGCTTCCTTCGCTCTAGCGCTGTTTCTGGTGCCTTGATAACCTATAAAATACAGAGGGGGGAAGGAAGAACGATAAGGAAATCATTTCACCAGATGGAACTGTCTAAAGTCAGGCAAAAGCAGAAGGCAGTGCATTTCATTTAAAAAACTCAATTTGACAAGATGAGACGAGGTCGCGGATTCCAATCATTACATTAAAATCCTTTTCGTTATCTTTCCCGCAGCACCCGCAAGACGAACAAAGGGTATTACAGAGAAAAGTCACGACAGTACAACACCTCCCAGTCATCGGAGTCGTGACTGTGCGACTACCAGCTGTGTTTTTGCCCTGAAAGGATGAGCAAGGCTTGACAAATCAAACATTTGCCCTGATCTGGCCCTGCCCTGCTCTATATTACACTGTGTGGAGAGGTGACTTCAGCACAAGAGGATGACTCTGTAGTGCTAATAGACGCTCATCAAATCACCAGCAGCTGTGCGGCTATTCAACACGCTCTCCTTCTCTTTTTTTAGGCCACAGCTGCACAGATAAAGGGTTAGGCAAATATTACACAATGAACGACAAACATAGAGCTTCCACAGCTCTTTTGAGGCTGAGTATATGTTTGAACACTCAATGCTTGTCCTCCTCTACGTTTGGTTTCAATGGTCACCCGTTCATATTTAATCATGGCTCTCCGTTCAACAACACAGAAACCCCTAAAATCACCGTTCACACCACACATCCCACAAAGCAGTGACAGTGCTTCTTTGTTCACCCCAGACCACTCCTCTCCCTAGGCGCCCCCCATCCACCATCCGTTCGGTTGACAGGCATGCCTGTACAAGCTCTGCAAAAACCGAGAGAGGGAAAGACAGCGTGAAAAGTGAGATAGAGAAAAGCGGGAAGGGTCTCTCCTTTTCAAGCTCCCACCATTCCTGCAGTTCTGTCAACTCAGCAATACCAGAGGGGGCTTCAAAAGGGGGTAGGAGATGAAGCGTCCGTCAGTGTACAAGCCCTCCGAAAAATTACTAAGATACTGTAGATTTACACTAAGAATCAAGAATTCAGCTATGCATCACTTTCTAGTATCCACCTTCACAAAAACATCCAAGGTGTTTTAAGCTGTGTATATCCTCTACATATGTGCATAACATCCCATTTACAAGGCAGACATTCAAGCAAGACGTTCAGCCTGTATATATGTGCCTTTATTTCCCCCGTGGCACAGTTCCCTTCGCCATTAGATCGTAAGAAACAATAATTTCCCTGGTTTTAATTTAAATAGTAATTTTATGGTCTGCTTTATTTTAATGACCATGTTTATGGTAGCCATTTATCTTGGGAAAGATGCAAACAGATTTGGAACATATTTAAACTAATTAAAAACCAATCGAAAATAAACACATAGAGCATTCTGTTTTTATGTAACAAAAATTCTCATTAGCATAAACAGAAATTATGTAGCCTATATTTTGGAAACATCAAATTGGTCTGTACAAAAGGCACCAGCAGGCCAGAAACATACTCTATGCAAGTATGCATGCAACTTGTACATGTATGTTCATGCATTACTTTTAGAGGTAACAATCTTCAGTACTATAGGGGGCGATAGTAACCTAACAGAGTAAGTTCCATTAAAGACTGAATGAAATGTACGTAATTTTCGATTGTCTTTTCTGAGTGAAACAGCTTCTTGAACATCAACAAAATGTAGGATGGGGCTTGATTTTGTCAAATGGGAACTGATTGGATTGTTTTTCGTTAGATATTACGAAGGTATATTATGAAATTGTGATGTACACAGATATATTAATTTATATTAAAACACTGAAAAAAAAAAAAAAAAAAAAAAAAAAAAAAAAAATCGATGATGACTTTAAACCATGACTTTATTCAGGTACTAACTAGCCTGCTGTAAACAAGTTGACACTTCAAGAGTATGTCGTATTTCATGCTAACGCCCATTATGGCGCTACTTGTTGCAATGCTGGGGGAATGCATTTTATGGTTTGTCTCAAGACATGTCTCAGATAACTATAAACACGAGGAGTGTGTAGAAGAAGACAGTTCATGATAAAGTTCGCTACAGCTCCCCTTGTGGCAATGCTAAGAGTACAAAGCCTGCATAGCTCGAAGCATTTGCGTTCACATACTTGCACAGAGTATTAGCTTTTACATTATTTTGAGCATGTACGGAGTGTATTTGTAAGTATTTAAATCACAAGCATTTTTCCACAACTCAAGAGAAATCGTTCAGATCCACTTGTAGCCCTGAGTAGAGCTAAGAGAGAAATGTTTGGACTGAAGATGAGCACTCCTCTAGTGGTTGTGCTGATTCCACAATCCTCAGGCAATCCCTGGATAAACCTTGAGTGGAATAATTCAAGATTGTACTTCACATTCTTAGTCTTTTAAAACAGTGACATATAATACTGATTTTAAAAACATTTATCTTTTGTGTTATCCATTTTATCACAACAATACATGTAGTGTAATATACATATTTAACTATTTTTTTCTTAATTTTTGATCATAAATGCTTAGGGCATGAATTGAAAATTCAATAAAGCATATTATAAATTGCAGCTGAGAAAAGAAGTGAATGCTCTATACTAGGAAGACATGTTGAAATATGTTGAAAATGTTGAAATGTTTCAATGACAAGTCAATTTTGATGACTACACCCTAAGTGGGTTTGACCTCAGGTGCAAGCAGAAGCCATGCTAATGCAAATGCCAACAAAGGCAATGCCACAAGTCAATGGGGGGAGCTTGACAATAGTCACACGCCAAATTTACTCCAGCACAAATGTTTTTTTAAAAGGACTGTTTAACTCAAATTAGGAGGTGACCAGGGCAGGACCACAGGGAGTTTGGATGCATTCCTAACAGACCATGAAAACCTCTTGAGATTACTAGTCCCAGTACTCACATTGACAAAACAGGGAGGCTTCAGCAGTGCTGCTAAACTAATTGAGTGGTCCCTTGGGGGCTTCAAGTTCATTGTCCACCATGTCTCAATTAAACATCCATCAAACTGGCATCTAGTACCCAAGGAACAACCAACAAACTGAGTCAATGTTCTTGTGAATGGCACATCTTTTGCCTCAGTCAGGGTAGAAAGTGACCCAAGACACAACAACAAAAACCACCAACAAAAAAAACAAAAAAAATAACACAACAATAAAAAACTTCTTCCACATTTATCCATTGTGAGAGTCCTAAAACTGAAGGTGAAGGATCTCAGCAAGACATCCTCTGAGTATTTGGCTGTGCCACCATATAGATAACACAAAGTAACCTTCTGGTGGTTTATTCATTGTGGAAGGGTTGCACAAAGTGTTGACGCCAATGGCTTGCCAATTTAAGCTTCCTTTCTGCTAGCTGTGGATAAATGCTTTGGATATGAGAGCCACTAATGCTTGGATGCACTTCTTGTAATAAGTACAATATGGAAGTGCTTTGAAGTTTACCGCTCGCAGGTCTTTAGCTCACTTTGCAAACATATGAATAGGGTTCAAAGACATTAAATGAATCAACCGCAACTTGAAAGTTGGACCGGTCCCTAAAATTGGACTGAATGGATCACACAACAGAGTCTCGAGTTGAAATGAGGAACAGCCGAACAATAAAATGATACTATATCTTTTGCATTGCAGCACAACTGATGGCAAATAAAGGCTCCCTGGTGCTGTTCTGCTTTGATAGAGCCACAAAACCGGACAAATGCTGAATTTGTAAAAACTGCGTATTCGACGGCTTTCATCTTGGATTGAGCTTCTGACAATGAGAGTTAATTCCCATCTTCCTTTTTGCACGATCTCCTAACTGGAACAAACACGTCTGCTGAATCTAACATAATGCAGTTTCCGAGCTGGATCATTTTTTAATCGCTTGGATTGAGAGAGGCTTGAAGAATCAAGCAGCACACAGAGGCGACAGCGAATTAATTTGGCCTATCAGAAAATGCTGTCAGGTTTCACCGGCGAGCCCTCTATGCTTGTCGCTTAAGTCTACCTAACCTGAAACGGAGCCAGCAGGAATCCACCGACTCCACAGTTTTGCCTTTCACGGTCCATCTCTGCAATTTTACGGACAGCCCAGTAACAGTTATTTGCTTTCAGCCATCGGAGGGGATTCTGGTTGTGTCTACCTACTTCGGATCCAAACTGCAAATCTTTAACAGCCCTCGGTCATTCTTTCGCTTGGTTATCGATTGCAGAGTGGCTGTTCTTTGTCCAGTCCTCGGAGGAAGTGGTGTTGAAATTATCCATATATAAGGAGGCCCATGGAACGAGAGACCCTTTTTTCTTGTCACTGTTAAAGAAAGATAGCGACTGCAATTGGAATAAAGCCTTTTTATTTAAAATGCTGGCTGGCCTACAAGATACAGCATACTTTCAAAGGTTTATGTCTAGTTCTCAAATTGGTGAAGGACTTTTAAAAAAATAGATCATTATAATTGCCGAAAAGTACAAACCCTAAATGAAGTGACTGATAATGTGAACTGAATGTGCTTACAGAAATTTGTGATATTTTTTGTTTGTTTCAATCCTGAAAGTTATATGTACGTAACTTCTTAGCTTAAGCTAGCAAACTTTTTAGCTTAGCATTTTAGTTCATTAGCTAAAAGAAGTCATCCAGTTAAAGAAATAAGAACAGTATTACCATCTAGCAACATTATTGATCAGTAAAAATTAGAGAATGTCAGTATAAAATTATAAATTAAGGATAATTTGGGCACTATTTAAAATTATACATAACTGTTTTAAGGTAGCTACCACCTAAAAAAAAAAGAAAGAACTAATAAAGGAAACTAATTCATATTATGACATATCCCCCTAAAAAAAGGGGGGGTTAAAACTGGTGACCTAGATCTCTAGTTTATGGTAAGTCATATCTCCAGTTGTAGTCAGGCTGCTTCTTTGGTTTAATTTCAGTCATTTAATCAGTGATCGGTGACTTATAAAACCATTAAAGACTTATCTGAACACATACACACCATGTGAGCGCAGACTTTAAAAAATTAATAAAAATCTCTTGTATTTTGCATTTTTTGCTCACAACTAATTATAACAAGCAACCTTATGTACAACCACATGCTAAAGCAAAAAATTCAAGAACTAT
This sequence comes from Cyprinus carpio, assembly GCF_018340385.1. Lineage (NCBI taxonomy): Eukaryota > Metazoa > Chordata > Actinopteri > Cypriniformes > Cyprinidae > Cyprinus > Cyprinus carpio. Next base: position 26,075,458 of record NC_056618.1, read on the forward strand.
TAGCACGCACACTACTCAAAAACTAATTAAAAACAAATCAGTAACTCTCTTTTCTTTTTTTTTCTTTAAAGTCAGCTACTGTGTGGGGGGATTACAAAATGAAAACTGCAACAGAGAAGCAAAACTTCTCATTAGCATAGCATCTCTCCCAGAATTCATCTGTGTTGACGGGACAAAAGTCAAAAGTGTTCAACAAGCTCTCTGCATGTACTGGAATGACATTTCTGCGGGTTAGCTCCCAAAACACAGTATGAAATAAGAGCAAGCAGCTGTCTCTTACTGCGTCCAGATGGCAGCAGAACGTATGTAAATTGCCTCATTAACCTTACAGCACTTAACTACCGGGCTGCGCTGATGGTTCGGCCCACACGGGCATTTTATTAAAGAACATTAATAGTATCAAGCAGCAATCACCACTGCCTGAGGTGATTTGCTCTGGCATTATCAAATACTGTAATAATTATACATGACAACCTCCTGATTAATGCATTCATGAATATTACAACACTGCATTATCTTTACTTCTGCCTTCCATGAACTTCAAGGCTGTTTTAACAAACACTACAAAAAAAAAGTAGGTTCTTCCGCCCACCCTCACAAACCTTTTGGTCTTAGCCACACCTCTTACAAACAAAAAATAAAAAGGCATCATGCAACATTACCCTCAGCCCTCGGGAGTGTGTGTGCGATGAAAACCGTGGAGAACCGACCTGCACCTGGAGCACAGAGGGGCACAGCACAGGTCAAAGGTCAAGCCCCCAAGGGCCACTGACTAAACAAGCCTCCACTCTCTCTTGCTCTCAAAAGACCAGACAACCCCTGTGGTTGCAGCTCACAACATGGGTCTTTTCGTCCTTTCTTTTCACTCCTTCCCTCGCTGTCTTTCTCCTTTGGAGAGACGCATTAATCCATAATCACTCAAACGACCAGGAGCTCAATTATGCACCAGTTTCTTCATTTTCTCTTGACACACAAAGATCTAAAAACAATTAACCTCTACCCGGCGACGCGTTTTCACACTGAGCGCAAGAGGAATAAGTCAAGAAACCCTCCATTCAAATTCCACCCATAATTCAGCAAGCATAAATATTATTTTCCTTTAATGATGGGCTGCGTAGTTTAAGCTTAGCTGACATAATGGATAGTATTTCTATAAATCCTGAACTGAAAACTGCTACATAAGGTGTATGTAAAAATATGACATTTTTAGGAGGGATGTGTGTAGATGTAATCCAAATTTCTTAATTAAACCCATTTTACTGATGCTGTTTGACATGCCAGGAAGGTGCAATCTTAAAATGTAGATAGATCACCCAAAAATGAACCTTCAGTGGGAATAGATAAAATTTCTAAAAAATTGGAAGAAATAATTTTGGAGCAAATTATTCCTTTATACACCTAAGTCACTGACAGGGACATGTCCACACCAATATTCAGTTTCTTTTCTTAGACTACCAAAAAAAACAAAAAAACATTAAAAATCAATCAGTTCCTCTTTATTTTCTCTTCTTTATTTTTTAAGCAAGCAACTGTGTGAAGGATCACAAACGAAAACTGCAACTGAAAATCAAAACTGCTCATTAGCATAGCAAATAACTACAATAATACACCAAAAAAAAATAAACAAAACAAAAAAACGCCAAACAATATCTTCTATTTTGGTCCCAAAAAAATTACAAATAATCTACTATATACGATCTCTAAAAAAAAAAATTTTTTCTTAGTGTATAGTACATTTTAACAATCTAAAGTACCTTCTTTGTAGAACCTTTTGTAGAATTAAAAAAAATTCCAAGGATGTTAAAGATTCTTCATTAAAACAATAAACACCAGTAAAAAACCTTTATGTTTAAGTCTTGTGATGATCAAAAATACACAATAACCACCAGTAAAAAACCTTTATGTTTAAGTCTTGTGATGATCAAAAATACATAAATTCACAGTGTGCGTTTCTATACAATTCTCCTCTTGGCAGCCCAAAAACGTTCACTCAAAACGAGTCAATGGGTGTGACACTAGGGAGAACACACGCCCATGGCCTCTCGCCCAAGCCGCGCAGTTCTCTACGTGAGGCTGTCTGATTGTATTGAGCCCTTTAGCCCTCAATAAACACTTTTCCTCTGTCAGAGAGTCTGAGTGGCCTCCTATTCATGCACAGGTAGAATGCCCAAAGAACGTGTGAGAGGAGAGAAAAAACAGCTTGTTGCTTCTATTGAACCTTTTATTATGCCCCTTCAAAGGCTTATGGCAGAGGAGGAGAGCGAGAAAGAAAGGATCTGCCGTCTACTTAGTGCCATTGTACTCCCAACATGTCGGCTCTGAGCTGTGTGAGAAAACACAAGCAGGCTACATCCAAAATATCGCACGTCGAGCAAATCAAAGTGCACTAGCTAGAGACAAAATGGCGATACTGATTAAACAAAATCATTTAAAAAATGAAATAAAAAAAATAAAAACAATAAAAAAACTAATATGTAATAATTCATATGTAATACATATTAAACATATATAAAACATTTAAAAAAATAATGCTAAAATTAACAAAGATTGTTATTTTTTTATTTTTTGCACTTACACTTTAAATTGCCATATTGAATTCTACACTGAAATCAAACAAACATTAATATTAATTGTGCTTTTTGTCCCCTTTTTATAAATTTTAAAAGGTCATTTAAAAAGTTTTTTGGTCAGTCTTCAACACACAAACACACAAAAAATATAAAATCATAAAGGACACTATACAATACAGTAAAAAAAGCATTATCATAACCAAACCACAACTGCATCCTTTCAGCTTTCCTCATCGCACAATCATTCTTGCATTATTACGCCACACTGTATGTAATTTCACATGCGGTAAACCTAATCTAACACAGACAAAGCACTTAAACAAGCTTGGAATCCAATGCTATGTCTAATCCACAGATTAAAGAAAACCAAGAGTAACAAAACATGCTACTTGGATCCTAAAAAGCTCTTTACTAAAGCAAAACATGCACTGTAAACTGACCGGCCTTGTATGGAAAAAAACAAAAACTGATATGCAATTTTGCACAGCACGTTGAATGAAGACTCCCGCTTACACACACACACACAAGGAGACATTGTTGTTCATGCTTCTCCTTGCATGTGTGCCAGACTTCTTTCTCCGTGGTCCATACATTGCAGACGAGTTGGCCCCTCATATACTGCATACTGGCCCCCAACATTGAGTGCTGGCCCCTTGATTGTGCAGGGCAAGAGATGCAAGTGGGAAAAAACAGAATAAGAGACAAAGTAGTGAAAAAAAAGAGCGAAAACAACTGGCAGGCATCCAGACTCATGGGGACTGCGTTGATCATTATGTCTAGCCTTCAGGTGTCTGAGCCGGCTGCGTTTTGGGGGGAGGTGTGGTTACCAAAGAAGCAGACAAAGAGAAACTCGTTCGTTCACCGGGATCAAGAAAGCGAGGGAGGGAGGGTAGCGAGAGAGGGGAAAAAAATGAGAAAATGCTATAAAAATTTGATTAGGCGATCCTCTACTGAAGTGACTTTCTGTGTTCTCCTGCCTTTTTTTTTTTTTTTTTTTTCAAAGCATCGCCCCAGAGAACAGGACAGACTGATTTTTTTTTTTTTTTTTTTTTTTTACAGGACCTAACCAAAAAAATCCTAATACTTAGCCTCTTAAAACAATCTCTCAAGATCTCAAATCAATACACTGCGATCTAAATAAGCCTTTTTTTTTTTCTAAACTCAGGTTTCCCAGCTCTCAAGATGTTATATTAATATTAATACAAGCATTATTTATATTTATGAGCCCCATTTAAACATGCATAATGGAAGTCTGCATAAGATTAATGCAGAAAAACAAACACTCAACTGTTTGACACAGGTCACCGGCTGTCACAACTTTACAGCACGCGTCAAATTCTACACAAAATCAGACAAATGGCATCAGATTTTCACCTGGGATGATAACACATCTCCTTAGAATATTAAAAATAAAATCTAGATTATTCTGAAAATATAACATTTTCTGAAATGATACAATTCTTGAACGGGTCAGTAGGTTTACGCTGGACTAGATCAAGTCGAAAATGTTTTTAACATAAAAGATGTGGCTATTTCACAAAAAAGACAAGCAGTGCAATAAACTCAAATTTAAAAATAACGTAAGAATACACAAAATCGACTATAAAATAGTCCTATAATATATGAAAAAGTTTTTTATATATATAATATATAAATATATTTTATATATATAAATAGCTTTAAACGTTTGTTATTGCAGAATACCTCTGTAAAGATCAAAACATGAGTGATACGTTATTTACAAACTACGATAAACATCTAACACAAATTGCAAAGTGTTTTTCGCAGAATAATAATAATAATAATAATACAGTAATATCGATACCAACCAATCATTCTGCTCGAGACGTCGGGTTCCTCTTGCATTCGCGGGGAAACTCCGAGCGGTTACAGTAAAAGCTGCTGCTTGCTGTTGCGTGAGCCGCGGTACCTTTGCGTTTAACTTCTGATTCTTTTGCGCGTGTCGCTTCCTGCGCAGTGCGAAGAGACCAGAGCCGGCGCTGCGCGTCACCAGAAGAGGAGCGCTCCTATTGGCTGAACGCGTGCACATTGATAACGCTGCTCTTTGTTCCATTGGACGCAAGCGGAGGGACAGACGCTCCTCCTCGCTGATTTCTGTGCGCAATAATGTGTGAGAAGAAAAATGGGGAATGTCTTCTGATGTCTGATGTCAAAACGTCTTCAAAGCTACTGGAAAAAACATTGCACCAGTAAGAATCAGCATATGTAGTTTAATTTATTGATTACTTATTGATAATCGTTTACATTAATGATAGCAATCCTGCTGGTTTAATGCATTTTAAATATAGCACTACACAGACTTAATATTTGAATGCAAGTAGTTGGTATTCAAATATGTTAAGCAATTACATTTTAACGTATTATATCTGTGATAGATTTTAGACTAAATAAATAGAAATGGCCAAATCGAAATATTCTATAGTAACTGATGTTTGCATGGACATAGTTTTATTGGTAAATACTTCTAATCATCTAATGAAGGAGGTTTCTTTTTATTTCAAAACAACTTTTTTAAATGTTTAATTTTAAATATAATAAACGAAACTAGGTGTTGCTACTAGTTGTACTTGAAAAATAAAGCTTAAAAAATATAACAACTCTTTACATATATTTTTCAAAATATAATGCTATTTCATATAGTAAAACAACTTAATGAAATACTGTTAAACAAATAATGATTTTTATATATATAAGAGAGAGAGAGAGAGAGAGAGAGAGAGAGAGAGAAAGAATATCCAATAAATTATGTTATGTTTGCAATAGAAGATCATTTCTGATATTGCTTGGGGTGCCACTTTCATCAAAAATGTTAAATTTATGTAATCAAAATGACATAAGGACAGTTATAGGCTATATAAAATGATGAGAAAGAGTCAAAAGTAAATCATCTTTTAATGTACTCAGTTGTTAATACTTATTATATGTGATTTCATGCACCTGTAAGGAAATGTTTAAATTAATGCAATAAAAACCTTAATAAAAAAGGAAAAGAAAGAAAGAAAGAAAAGAAAGAAAGAAAGAAAGAAAGAAAGAAAGAAAGAAAGTAAATCACTTTATGGTCATTTCGTTGTAACACATCCTGAATGATTAATTTTCATTTTATTTCATTATTTATTTATGGATCAAAAATGCATCAGATGGCTGTAATATCTTGCTTTAAATGCAATTGAAATAATATTCACTGTTCCTTTATTCTCAAGACTGACACATTCTTCTTAGAGATACCTGGTTGTTTGTGCATTTCAGCACCTGTGAGCCACTTCCATTCACATATATCCTTCACTCCCTGAGTTATTTTAATTGAATAAATGTCCCACATGCCATTAAACACAGTCCTGCCCTAAAATTCATCGGGATGCTTCATAAAGCCATCTTGTTTACTCAGTTACACCCTATTTTCCACAAAATGAGCGCTAATCACTGGCGTTCCACCATAGGAGACACGTTTCTTTGGATTTTGATCGATTTAGTTCATGCTTCGATTCGGAGACACTGAATTGTGCTTAAATGCTCATGCGAGAGGAATATTCCAGTCTCTTTTATCTCCGAGTGGCTCAGAAAACCAAAGGCCCAAGGTATGTTGGGGAATATTAGAGCGTGCGTAATGCGGGTGAACATCCTCCCTGCATGAATGCAGCATTAAATCAATATTCTGCAAAGCTTCCCCTTGTTGAGTTATTCACTTGACTGCTGTCATGATCCACCGTGTGGGCTGTGCAGTTGTTTTCTGATTTTTTGTGACGCCCCTTCTCTCTCTCTTCCTCATCTGAATGGCCCACCAACACCTTCATGCTTTGATAATTCTGCAAGAGGGATAAAAAAAAAAATGGGTCTGATGACATATTCTTATCTTTCATTATGTGTGATTGGCAAAAAAGGCAAATCCAACAGCTGATTAGCGTACATTAGCTTTGACAGGCATTTGAACCGAGCCGCACCTGCTACTGGCAGAATGATCACCAGTGTCTTTTTTTCTTTCACTCTCAGAATTACGTGTTTCTCATGTTGGTTAGTAAGCTTTAGGTAGCCGCTGTAACATGTGGTGGCAAAAGCATACACTCTATAAAAATGCAAAATTAAACAAACAATTAAACAGAACACACACTCAAGATTCAATGCCATTTGACAAACCAAAATACAACCTTTTTACAAGCAGAGGAATGCAGACTCATTAAGGTTGTCCAAAATTAATTCTTTGTCAAGGCTGCTAATGAACAGACAAAATATTTTGTTTAGTAAAAAATAAAAATTATGTATAAAGATGTATATATATATAGGATATATATATTATATATATATATTATATATATATATATATATGTATATATATGTGTGTGTGTGTGTGTGTGTGTGTGTGTGTGTGTGTTTATGTATGTATGTATGTATGTATAGTATACTATATATATATATATATATATATATATATATGAGTAAATAATAACATTAATAAATTATAAATATATATTTATTTATCACAAACACACACACATTTTTTACATTTTATTTATGTGCCTATAATGAATTTTTTTATAGCATATTAAAGAATCATATATCATATACATGCACCAGTCATGAAAATGTGATTTTGCTTTTAATATTTTCATTTTTGTGTCTTATGCAAAACGAAAGGCTATATATTTTATATATATATATATATATATATATATATATATAAAAACAAGTATAATTCAATATCTAAAGCTACATGAATTTGGATCTCTGTTGTAGCATGATTCATCAAGGTTAGTTTGAAACCCCTTGGATACTAAAAGGCAATTTGTAATCTGTAAACGAGAGTGTTGATGATTTTGTTAAATGAGTAAATCAAAAAATATTATTGTGAGTCAGTTATATAAGATGTGAAAAGAGCTGTTGACTGTGGCATTTCTGTAGAAATGCCACATTTAACATTGCCGCCCGAGGAGAGTTCACAATATTTCCAGTTGATAATCATGGATCATGTCAAAGCACAGGCTTGTTCAAATTTATTAAGGAAATATTTAACCATTAATCTCTGGTCCGAAGCATTTTTATTCACTCTATAAGGGCCTTTCTTTCATTTTTAAACACCCTACAAGGGCTGGTCAGTTATGTGTCAAAATATCCTGAAGCAGATATGTATGTGACAGAATATATAAGAGTATGTATGTGTGTGTATGCATTTGGAAGGGGAAACAAATCAACAAGCAATATTCAGAATATAGAAGATCAGCAGCAAAGCGTTCAGCTCATCACAAATGAGCAAAATCTTATCTTTGTTCCACTCCTAAATTTAGACTGACATTTTGCGATGCTTAGCATAAATTGTAGACAGCAAAGAGGATTCAGAGAACCGTTAATGCATGATGATTTAGATCTAATTTTAGCCTTAGCTCTGATGCAAGGATGTAAAGCAGCCTTGCCCGCGTAAGCTTTTAAAAAAACATTTCTTGCTTCATTTTTAGACTTTTTTTTTTGAAAGCACAATAATAATTGTCTACTTTACGCATTGTGTGATTATCCACAAAAACACATATTTATGAATATTAATGTTTAATCAGTTCAAAGGCGAGTGTATGTAAAGTATCTGCAGTGGCAATACATGTATGAATTGCTTCATTCTATCTATTGCTTTATTTATCATGCTGAAGCATAGACGTCAAGCCATATGTATCTAGAAGTCTATAAATACACTAACACTTAGTGTAATAGCTATAAACAGCAACCTTTTTTTGTATATAAATAAACGTCATTTCTGTTCATGGAAACTGTAACAGTAAAAGAAAAAAAAATTGTGCACTTAAAATCTCAGTTGTATTCATAAGTACTTTATGCACATGTACATTTTCATACATTTGTATGAAACACTAACATACTGTCAGCATATAAAACAAACTTCCGAGACAAAAATCTTTATGAATCCTCTAAATACAGAAGCAACTGATCCAGAAACTCTGGCAGAGATAGACCTTTTTATCTGCTAATTTATTAAAAAATAAAATCCAGGTGGGGATAATCAAAGCGCGGTTCATATGGCTGAATTTGATTATCAGCACATTATCGCACATAGAGTTGTTTATACATAAAACATAACTCTCTCCATGAAACCGTCTCTCCATGTTGATATTGATGTATCAGTCTATCCGAACGATCTATCCGAATGGCAAAAAAAAATGTGGTAGAACCACACTTTCTGACCCCAACACCTACGAATACGGAAGCGATCACGTTTAAGAGTCAAAATTATGAGTCAAAATCAGAACATCCCATAAAAAACCAAAATACTAGAATATGTCTCCCAAAAAAAAACCCCCAAAAAAATTCTACTACTTCAGCATCATCATAAAAAATCGGAGATTAGGAAAGAAAAATGGCACTGTTTCCATGCACACTTATCTGCTTTAATCCATCCATCAGTTTTCAATACCCCCCAAATCCACCCAACATACGTTTGCTACACTGTCAGCTTTTCCATCCATCTGTTGCAAAGACCTTGCTATTGCCTCCACAATGCCATAGATTGGCTATTTAATGCTTGCCTCCTCTGCCTTACGACACTGCAGCCACAGGTTTCATCCCAAACATACATCCACACATATGCACACAAAGCCCCGAGGGAAGAGTGTGGCATCTGCCCCGGCCTCCGTGCCAAAACAAGGGCAAAGAAAAACCCTACTGCTCAGAGCGACAGCCTGCCAGTCGAGCGCACTGAGGACCCTGGCAGGCATCACGGTTCAGCTGAGAGATGCTGATAATATCCACCCGGGTTCGCCTGTGGACACCTTCAAAGAATGCCATTTCTCCAGAAAAACAGCCAAAGCAGCCTGGTGTGTGAGCACAATATGCCTTGAGACCGAGCATTATCTGTTGCTGAAGGAGACCTAACCTCATTACGCTGCACTCGCCGTATGAGATGTCTGAGGAGTTAATGGAGGTTATTAGATTTGACCCCTCGATTTGCGTCTCAGGCAGCCACTGTAATTATTTCGGTGGGACTGATGGATGACGAAAGTGGAGCTAAAGGTTTCACTTGTCATTTTGGTCAGTCAGGTTTCATAAAGACAGCAAATGATGATTCACACATGGGAACCGAAAATCATCATTCTCAGAGTGTCGAGGCGCAAGGTGTTCCCAATTTCAGGGCTGAAAAAAAAAAAAAAAGGCAAGACAGAGCACATGCAACTCTGCAATGTCTCAGGCAGTTCACCAGATTTTTAGTCATCTAACAATTCATACAAAAACTTTAACAGAAGCTTCCAACAGGTCCAATCAGCATTTAGCATGAGTGCCCACAGGAACTGTTTCGCAGAAGTTCGCAGACTGTTTCTGCTTTGTAGAAGTTTCAGTAGTCCAAACACGCAACAATGCAATATCAGGTGGGTGTGTTGATGGGAAACCAGGATGGAGTTGAAGATCTAGACAATTTAGGCCCTTCTTCGAATTACAGACTTACAGTATGCAGTACATTTTGTGGCCATTTTATTGCATTCAACCCTGTTTTGTAAGGAAGTTCAGAAGATCTCCAAGAAGGTAATGAGCTGGAGCTAGTTGCTTAGGACCACCACCTGACCAGCTTAAATAAGCTCATAACCAACTTATAACTGGCTCAGAACCAGCTTAACCAGCTCATGACCAACTAAGGACCATCTTAAACCAGCTGCCATGCTTCAAAACACTCCTAACCAGCATATGCTGTTTTTTCAACAGGGTAGTGCAAACCGATGCCATAAGTGGGCTAATTGCTACATAATTTAGTTTTAATAAGGGTTACATTTACACGTGTTGAAATACAAGGTTAAATTGGCAGTTTACAGCAGCTTCGAACATACAATCATTTGAGTCGTTATTCAAGAGGCCCTTTAAAATCTAGCAAAACCAGTCAGAGATTGAGTTCCTCTGCAGAACATTTGGTGGTGTTCTTCGGTCTCTTGCTACATATTTTAATTGATTTAAGGTCACATTTGTACATACCCTATATATAAGCAATTTACAACAGCTTTGGGTTCTAGAGACCCTTTAAAACCTGCAAAACCAGTTGTAAGTTTGGGTTTCTTTACAGAACTTTTGGTGGTCTTCTTTGATCTCTTGATACCTTGCAGAGAAGCCAAGAAGATCTGCATGAAAGTTTGGCACAATGCAAAATGATGTTGCAACTTGACCAGTAGGCTACTACATAATTTAATTTGGTTTAAGGTCACATTTGCATGTACCATCTATATTGGCAATTTGCAATGACTTTGGGCATGCAATCATATTTTTGAGACGTTATTCAAGTGACCCTTTAAAACCATGCAAAACCAGTTGCAAGTTTGGGTTGTTTTGCAGAACATTTAGTGGTACCCTGTTTACAATGGCTTCGAACATATAATAATATTTTTGAGATACTTTAAACTTTGCAAAACCAGTCGTTAGATTGGGGTTTCTTTTGCTGAATTTTTGGTTGCCTCTCTAGATGCCTCACCAAGAAACCCTGAAGATTTCCAAGAAGGTTAGGCCCAATACAAAGTGATGTTGCAACTTGCCATGTTACTAAAAAAAATGTAATTGATGTCTGGTTACTGTTCTGAACATAATGGAGACTGCAACGGCCTTGAACACGCTCATTCAGTCTGATTTAAGAGTTTAATCAAGAGAATGTTGGGTTGCTTTGTAGAACTTTTGGTGGTGTCTTTCTGTCTCTGCCTTTCGGCGAAGCCTTGGAGATTTCCAAGAAGGTTAAATCTGTAGTCATAGAGTCAGAGGACAGGTACAGTTGAATGGCATAAACCCTCAAAAGCACTTACATCAACGATAGAAAGGTGTTCACAGGCTCATTTATGTCACACTGAGGTGTGCTTGAGAGAAATGAGTGCAAGAAGGTGTCACGTTCCAGTCCTCAGTCTTTAAGCACCTCAAAGCTGACCTACTTGATGCAAAGCTTCAGGTTGACTTTTTGACTTAATAAGTTGGAGTTTTATTAATGATTGCATCATCTTAAAACTAAGCTCTGGGTTGACCGTGCATTCTTAAATTTGCTATTACACTTTAAGAATGAGCTGCATACTGTTGTCTCAAAGGGGCCATAGTAAACCTGGGAACATGGCATATGCTCTGCAGAGAGGATCCAGAGCAGATCCAGGTCAGCTGCGAGGTCTCAGCTGTAGTAATAGGCTTCACCTGTCATAGGCATGAGGCCCTCCTGCCTGGCACACGCACACCCCTCACCCACCAGCCCCAGTAGATATCAACTTAACCAGCCCACTCATGCGTATCCTGCTTCGAAAAACACTCAGTCTGTCAGCTTCTGTTACACCCCTCTATCTCTCGCTCTCCCCCCTCCTTCCTGCTATCTTTTTGAGTCGCATCACCCAATCAGCTGTATATCTCACATCTGAAGCCCTGGAGGTGTAAATTAAAGAGAGTGATGCATCCTGGGTGGCTGCATTCAAAAAATGTCTTCAGTGAACTGAGTGAATGTTTTGAGAGTGTATTCTCCCATGAAACAATGTCTCTGCTGGATACAATGCATGCAAACCTTTCAACTTAGAATTTTACATTTAAATTTGATACAATTCTATTTTATTTTCTCAAATTTTAATTCAAATAGTGTGAGCGCACCAATGGATGATGTCTCTGATGGATGTAATGTTACTGGAATATATATTTAAATTTGATACAATTCCAAAACGGAAAATGTAATTTTCAAATTTAAAGAGTTAAAATGGTTAAAAAATGTTAAAATTCCAATTTTAATATTCTAAATGTAAAGGTATGTAACTTCTGCTCTACTACTGTAAAAGTAATGACTGTTTTCAAACAGGTTTCTCAAACCTCCTGTTATTTGTCTGCAAACAAAAAGCCATGCCCCAAACTCATGCCATTGGTTGAGCCACTGTTGCTATGCTGTTTTGAAAACCCCTTTGTGTTGACATTTTTCAGCAGAATCCACCTACAAATGGCTCACTTAGTTGTCTCTACATATTAAGCTCAGATAGAGAATTACACATCAAAAAAAAAATAACACACTTCAGCTTTAAATTTTACATTTACATTCCACATTTCAGATCCCTAAATTCCATGTCAATGCTTTTTGCATACATGTTTGTATCTAATAGGATATATACACAGAGTATTTAGGTTTAGCTATGCACTCACACAGTCCTGTGCATCTGAATTAAACCTCATTCCGCTAGTGTCACTATGCACATTTATACACTTCAAGCTCTACTCTCATAATTGATCTGTCAAAATGCTTTGTCTTACATTTTCGAAGTCTCTGCTTCAGTGCTTTGAACATTCGTGGATATACAGGCAACATAGAACAAGACAAAAATGCTAACGACAAAAATCCACGCGAGGCTGTCTGACCAAGTTTAATCGCACTCCTCCAGAGCTCAATGTGATAGAAAAGCAGCTCAGTTGACTCAAAGAGCTGAGAGTAACTCTGGGAGTGTAAGGATAAAGGGATACATCACCCTGCAGTCATTCCCATTTTTGCACCGAAACAGCAACGCTGCTGCATTTCCAGCCTGTACACTGCTCAATAATTCAACTGTTTGTACATGTAAAGTGACGGGGTCTCATTCCGAGGCCCTAAACTAATGTATAATTAAATGGCAAGCCACATGAAAGTGCATATGAAATCAAGTCAGGATCTCCTTATAGATTCACCCTGCCAGAGCCATAATGGCACCACCTGGATTGTTTATAGTGTTTAGAGTGTTTGATTTATTTTACCTAGATTCTTTCAGTTTTGCGAGTAAAAATGTTTGAAGATGCTTACTGGGTCCTTTGATTCCTTTTATTCTTAAACTCGAGAAGATTGTTTACTGCGTTGATGTATTTCCTATTTAAACTTGCACGAGGCGAGATATATCAAAGAGGTTATCCTTTTTTGCTAGCATTAGCAAGTAGCAAAAAGGCTGTGTCTCATTTCGAAGGCTGCATCCTTCAGAGGTCGCATTTGTCAGCCGCGTGCACCATCAATTCAGAAAACTAATATTACATGTCAGAGAAATTACAGTAATTTATGCCTCACAAAAAATAAGTCAATTTTATAATTGTTACTTTTTTTAAACGAGACTCCGATGATGCATACGACCAAAAAATGCAACCACCGGATGGCGCAGCCTTCGAAATGAGAATGCTATAGGTTGATTTCAAACTAGCATACTACACTTACCATTTCCACCATATATACAAAAAGTATGGTAGTGTGCTATTTGCTAACGTAAGTAAGCAGCGGGCGATATGGATTGCATTAGTGCACACTTTTTTAGTTGTCTTGGTTCTGGAAATATTTTTTCCCATACAGATTTTTCAAGTCTTCGTCAAATATATCATGAACCAAATCAGCCAGCTAAGAGGTGAATCACATTATGAACTTTGATCTGAAGCAAAAAAGTATTTGAAAACTAAAAAAGACAAGACTGTGTATTTAATGCTTTATTGAGGGAAAAACTACAATTCCATGAAGCATTGCAAATTACAATCAAATTAAAAACAACAGAGTAGTTTGAGAGCATAGGGAGATTGACTTAATTTGCAATGCTTCATGGAAGTGGGTGGAGCTTAAGAGTTCTTTTGGCTTAATTTGCTTGTTTCGATTCTCTGATTAGTGAAGATTTCTCTACAGAATTATGGGTAATGTAGTTTTTACCAGGAATATTACTATTTCATGATTATTTAAAAAAATAAAATAAAAAATAGGTTGAAGTAATGTGGACTGATGACTCATTAACAACCTTGTAGCTCACAGTTGGTCTGTCTTTAGTGGTTTAGGTTCTTGTTAAAAATCAGATTGCATAAGGAAAAAATAATAATTGGATTATTACTTCTAGAACCCAACTCTTGCGCTCTATTGGGGGAGGCACCTTTTAAATCTAGAGAGCATTTGATTGGAGAAAAGATTTGTAAACGCCCCTGAGTGCAAGGTGAGTCATTAGAAGTTTTCAGATTATTTCCCAGCTTTTTGTCAACTTTTAGGAGTACATTAGCATATTAACAGCTCCAAAGCTAATAGAAGTGCACTAACAGCCACAAATGACTAATTTAGATTTAGACTCTAAGCTCTCAGAAGGTTATTCATATTTTGTCGAGGCACTGAATGAAACTAAATCCTTCCGTCACAATAACCAACATTGCAAAATACATCTCTCTTTGGTTTCAAATCAAGCCCAGGATGTTCCCTCTGTTTTAGATGTACGGAAAAAAGCATGACAGACACAGGTTAGCTAGCGCTGCTCAGATCTTTGCATCTGTCCTACACCGAGCTCTAATATCTCCACCTTGCAGGCAGCAACAGGGGCGGCTTAGAGTTGTGTGCTCTTCTCTGAGCTGACTGTGAAGTTAAGACTGTAGTGTCAGTCCTTCTTTTCTCTCGAATGAGTGTGTAGAGTTGGTAAGTGAACGAATTACGCCGGGAGCTGGGAGAGCCAGATAAGAACCTCAAAGCAGATCTATACGTCCGAGAGTGAGCAGGCAATCCGGAGAATAGGAACTCGACGAATCCTATGGATTTCGCAGCACAGATTTTCACGAGAAGTGTGTAACGAGCTACTGAGTCGCCCTATTAGCATAATGTTAATGGTGAAAGTGGAGGAGTAGATAAATAGCAGAGCATTACTCTGGTAAAATCTCTTTTCTAAAGGAGCCAGATGCCTCTTTCGCATCAGATGGTTATAAAAGTAATGCCTCATTTCACATATTCATTCCCCAAAAATTGAATCGACTTGCATTCCAACTGCAAAAACACTTAATTTCAGTCAATTGGTAATAAACAGCGTGAGTTTTAATTGATTTCACCACAAGCTGAGAGCTGTTCAAAATAGTGCTCATACAGATAGTCTTCGCCTCAACAACTGTTTTGCAATTACTTCCCATATATGGAACTCTATGTGACTCAAGTCCATGTTTTCATTTTCATTTTGCCATTTTGCATCTCCTGCCCCCCTCTGTGCAAACAAAAAATTCTGGTGTGAAACGATGGCAGTCTAAGAAATATGATAGAACAATGATAGTCGTGACTTCCTGTCATGATGTCATCATATCTATGAACACTGTACTTTTATTCAGACACATACACACACACTCACTGTAGCCCCCCCCCCCCCCCCCCCAAAAAAAAAAAAAAAAAAAAAAAAATTAAATAAAGGGAAATCTACAGTCACACACACACACACACACACACACACACACACACACACACACACACACACACACACACACACACATATATAAATTAATAGTTTACCAGGTATATATAAACTATTACTTAAAAATATATACATTAATAATAATAATAGTAATATATATATATATATATATATATATATATATATATATATATATATATATATATATATATATATAGTGTGTGATAAAAATATTTAAACATATTACAAAAAATTGTGTGGGTGTGTGTGAGTATTTATAGATATAAAAATATAAAAATATTTAAACATATTACAAAAAAATTAAATATTATATCTGAATTATTAAATATAAAGTTTGATTGGTGGTTTAGTTTGTCAATCAGACAACCCTTCTGTATCTGAAAAGAAGTATATATAATATTAAATTATTATTATAATTATATTTGATATTATATATAGTAATAAAATAATTATAAATTATATAATTATTTATTATTACTTATTATATTAATTATCATTACTTATTATATAAATATAACATATTTTTTTTTACTAAATATAAATGAATTGTCATTCAGAAATCTGAGTCTGAAACTCTTTCCTGAAAATTCCTTGAAAATGTATTTTATATATATATATAAGCCACTATAGGCACCACCAAATTTATTGGCATTTATTTATCTGATTAATAGAATAAATTGTGTTGCCGATTAATGGAAAACATGCAATATTTAGCAAATAACACCTGCAGCTAAAGTGGTTTGGTGAAGCATAATTCGATCTGATAGTGTTTAACCAATTCATAAAAATGAATAAAGAATTCGATTTGGACAGAATACAAGTAAATGCACTTTTAATGACCTGACCATCAAAGACTCCCTTTCATGAATTTTCATTGCGTCTCCACCAACAGGTGAATAAATTAAGTGGCTGATCAAAAATAAAAACAAAAAGAGCCCAGCTTCCCTCATACTGTATAATTAATCACACAGTACAAGAAATTTAATGATGGAACTCATTTGCTTCAGCTCCACATCAATATTGAAAAAAGATCACAAATCCCAACCCTAACCGAACGACAAGCTCCCTTTACAGGAAATGACAGCGTACCCTGGATACAGTCAGTGCTGGTTTTGGGGTTTAGGTTAGGGAGGGGTCGCGGCGCACACACACACACACACACACACATACACACACACAGCTCCCCTGAAGAATAGAAGCACTGTGTCACAGCCTCCAGATTGCTAACCAGGGCTGGGTCTTTAAAAGGGAGGGGCTCTGGGCGCCTACATTTAAAATATGAAAGTAAACAGGAGGGCAAAAATAGAATCTGTGGTCTTTAGGAAACACCACAGAAAGAAAGTAGAGAAAGAGAGAAGGCAATAAAGGGAAGTTGAGAAATTCAGAGTAATGTAGTATTTCAGACTCATGCGCCCTGAAGAAATTGAAATCACATGTGCTGCACAAAGTTGAATACAGTACTCAATGTCAAGCATGATGCATAATGTTTATATGTACATTTTAAGTGATGTTTAAGCAAATCTGACAATGAATGTACTATAAGTATAAAATATGTTATGCAGGTTCAAAATGCTTTTTGGTAAATATAGCATTCCAGTCATCTTATTTTGTTTTTAACGCGGAAGCAAGCTATTTCCTGTAATAGTGCAAGACATATTTCTCTCAAAGTCATTAATAATGTTCTCAAAATGTTAGCACAAAACGTCATTTTAACGTCATTCATGGAAAGTTTTAGTTTTTTTAATGTTTCTAGATTCTTCAGAATATTTAGAGAAGATTCAAAAGTAATGTTTCCGTAATGTTTGCAAAATGATAAAATGGAATGTTCTCTTAATGTTTGCACAACCATAAAACTTTTTTAAATATTTAATAACGGTAAACGGTAAACCTATTTGTGCGACAAACCAGTGTGTTTATGATTATGATAACGAATTAAAATACTATGATAAGAAATATCGGTTTGCACTATATATATTAAAATAACTGTAAGTGACTGAAACCAGGAGTCTCACACATTTAAGCTACAAACACTCCACGCACTCTAAAATTAAATATATGCAATATGGTAACTGCACAACATGTAGAGTGTAAAACCGTTAACCTTAGTTTACATGTCAGGGACTATAACTTCTAGCAGAAAGACTGTATTTAATAAATTTGTAATAAAAAATGTCATAATATTTGTATTATCTGGTAACCACTTTGTAGAAGTAACAGCCATTAGCCTTCACTTTCCACACAGCCTTGTTACTTAAAGTAATAGTATTGAATCGACAGCATCCGTGATGTAATGTTGTCTTTCCTTTATTATTATTATTATTATTATTATTAATAATAATAATAATAATAATAATAATAATAATAATAATTATTATTATTATTTAAAAAGCAAAATCTGTGTTACAGTGATACATATACAATGGAAGTAATTGGGGCCAAATCTATAAGCATTAAAATACTTATTGTTCCAATAGTACAACCACAGCATGTAAACAATATGTGTTTGTTAACATGGTATTATTATAAAAAAATGTTTTCTGTGTAAAAATATATTTATTAAGTTCGCTGCCATGACAACATAATGCCTAAAACCTAAAAAAAACAACTATCAAATTTAAATCAAACAAAATTTAACACAAACGTCTCATATTAACAATTAAATCAACCAAAATTTTAAAACAATAGCTTCCACATTTCTGTATTTAAATCCTTGGCCCTATTGACCTCTATTGTAAGTGGCTTCTGTTGTTTGTTCGTTTTTCCTAAAGAAAGCAATAAGTAATAGCAGACAACAATATGCCATAAATTATGCCAATTGAGCTTAACTTGTACTTAACATGGAATATGTATGTATTTTAAATAATCCACATAATGCTTATACAAACGTCTCCAGTAAGAAAGAGAATTTAGATTCTGGCAAAAAATATCAGTGTTTCATTCTCGCTTTGTGTACACTCTCAGACTAAGATGACGAATCATTAATTACAGTAAAGTGGAACTTAGTCATCTTTCCAAACATGCTTACTCAGAAATGCATGATGAAGAAATGCATGCTTTGCATGGCAATGAAAGTATAGGCTAGTGGCTGTAAATCACTGAGATAACTGCAGGGTGTTCATGGGTAAATGCTTCTAGGCTTCTTTTTCCTCATGAAATATAAACACAGTTCTCTTTAACGTTGGCGCTCAAGTCAAATTTTCAAGTCCTCATCATGGTTTGTTGCCTGTCTGCTATTATTGAAACTCGACAAACTCCCAAACGCTTTCTAGCACGTGAAGCGTAAGCCTACCTAGCATAAACGCTGGCAGCGATTTTTACCCAGCACGATGCTATCAGTCCTGGCAGCTGCATTGTGCTAGCAGGCTGCATCCAAAACACGAAGGCTGGGGGGAGGTAGAGTATGCAGAGAGGATGTGGAAGTGGTTAAAACCGTTGAGGCCGTGGTTGAAAAGGTAGTGTCATGCGGCTACTGCTGGGAAACAGTCGTTAACTGGGTGCAGAAGTCACTATTTCGTTCATAACAAAACAGAGATGACACAGAGAGGTACAGACCACTATTTTAGTTGGCCGCTTGTGAGAAACACAGGACGTTCGGTTTGAAAAGTTCAAGTATGTGTCTTGCTTTACAAATTGTTGCCTGTAATGACACATCACACTCACAAACACACAGACAAGCTTGATTCTCTAGCAAATTAAACTGACGCTGTCTACTAACAGGGTATGAAAAATAAATAAATACATAAATTAATTTAAAGTTCTCATTAAAAGGAGATGCTTATTCTCATTAAGTCATTCATTTTTATTTTCTGTTCATTCTATATGAGAGTTTTTAAATTATGACATATTATTTTAATGGCTGAATAAGGTCAGGAAGGTCAAGACCTCATGCCAAAATCATCAGAGGGGTATATATGTGATGTGGTTAAAGCTCTTATTATTAAATATTATTAAATATTATATGTGTTGTTTTATGTTTATCTGATATTCATGTTATATGAGAGTTTCAACCCTGTTACCTCATTTGGAAACAGATATTTTAAATACAGTTTAAAACTGTGATTTTGTAATTTTGTAGCAATAAATCTTATATAAAACATGCCATAACAGTAACAGGGTTAAACATTTCATAAACATCAATCTATTAATTAAATCTATTTATTAAAAACAACAACAACAACACAATGCCAGAACAGTAACAAGATTGAAAGTAACAGGGTTGCAGATTTAGCCTAAAGTAAGCCAGTATGGCATTTTAAATGATAAAATTATAATTAATGTAAATGAAAGAAAAAAGTTTTGCCAAAATCCCAACTTTAAGAGGAGGATACATTCATTTGATGTGTTTAAAACAATCATTAAGTAAATGTTTTTTTTTTGCTATTCATTTTATATGAGCTTTTGCAACCCTGTTACCACAATTTGAAAAATATATTTTAAAACTCTGATTTGGTTATTTTATCATTTTGTAACGATAAACAATAAATAAACATACATACATTTATTTATTTATTTATTTATTTTTTTTAAAATAGAACAGGCCAGAACAGTAACAGGGTTTCAAATTTAGCGGAACCTAAGTGAGTTTGGGATCCAGTGTTGATTTAACTGATAAAATTATACTTCCAAGAAAAGAAAATTGTTTGTTTTATAAATTTGTATTACAATAATTTGATTAAAAGGGTTGAAAATTGAAAATTATGCCACTGTACAAACTAAATATTAGCTATGTTTTTTGCAACCCCATTACCACAATGTGAAACATTTTAAATAAATTTTTAAAACTGTGATTTAGTGATTTTTTAATTTTGAATTGATAAACATTAAATAATCATCAAATTACAAACAAATTATGTTTATTTAAACAAATAGGTCAAAACAATAACAGGGTTGCAAGTAACATCTAAAGTGCATCTAAAAAGTATATAAAGCATGCAAGTTTGGGATCCAATGTTAGTGTGTAGAAACTGGTACAAATATAATTCCTAAAAATGAAAGAAAAATTATTGTAAAATGATTACCTCTGAGGAGGGTCAGACCAATATCACCACATTAAGAAGGGGTTACATGCATTTGATGTGTTTAAAACTTGCTACTTTTCAAGCTAGGCTAATTTTATGTTAGATAACAGTTTAATATCTATTAGTTTTAACAACAAAAACATGAGAATTGTGCCTCTAATTCTTTTAAGGAAGTAATCAGACACCAAAGCATACCATACTTGTGGAAAATGTCAAAAAGAATGAAGCACACCCAACAATAATTTGAGTCATAAATTACATCAAAGATTAACATAAAACATAAAGTACAGTAGGCGCAAGCTCTTGCACTTTTATTTAAAGATAATTTCACACCTCCACCTTCCTGGTTGCCTCAGGGTTAGTCATATCAAGGAAGGGAAGGTGCTAGCTTGTCTGAGGCGTTGGATAAGCTCATTTCAAGACCATCACAGGCTCACAAATAAAAGTGGGATGACTGCGAAAAGGAGACGATTAATACAAGAACCGTAAGATACTTCTCTAAACCTGATCTCGACAGGGGGCTATCAGAGAACTCTTAATCCAAAGCTCGGATTGATCCACGACTCCCTCACAGGTTTCGATTTTGCGGGAAACCATTCAAGTGAGAGGGATCATACCGTATAATTAGACCCACGTCCCTCCGTATTCAAAACCACCTCAGGGCTCTCGTCTTAAGCTTAAGATATTGAGGGTAATTGGCCTTTCTGATGTATGTTAATCCAGGAACACAGTCCTTAACGTTGCAACGCCTGATTGATGGATAAGAATTCGCCTCCTTAATGTTTTATTTCGTGCATATCGTTTTTGCATCCACAGTTCTTTGACGTTCCATTGCAGTCGATTTTAAAGGTCAAATGTGTCATTTGTGTAATAATGAACGTTTTTATACAGGTTACCTTAAAGTCCGTCCACCATTGGACGCAAATTGGCGCCTTATATAACTTGTTTCATTTCATGCATGACAAAATTACCCAGACTGAAATTATTTCAGAAATAACGAACCATTAATCCGACAAAACCGAACCTGTCTTCTTGAATATGACTTTATTTACTGTGGAACCAGCATTATCTTTCTCTGGGGCAGAGGATGTCACATGAATGCAGGGAGGCTTGTTTGACTTGTGTGTACAAACTCCCCCCTCTTGCTCCTGGGGGTGAGCGATGCATCAGCGGTCGCACATGGCCTACATGCTCACTCAAGCACACTGCAGTGTGGCTCCAACCTTTCCTCTCTGCAACTGTCCTCTTGTATATGTATTATTTCCCTTGCTTTGTGCAAAACCTACAGATTTCTTGCCTTTTGTAATGCGACACGGTCAGAGCAGTTTCTTGCTGAATTTTTCTGAAGTAGAGTGTTCTTAAATGAAAACGGTATTTATAAATTAGTCACACTCTTGCTTTACTCATAGTAAATTATGCTGAATATACACATTATACACACTTAGGCTTTCGAGAGCCTAACAGCAAATGGTAATCACAGTTCTCAGTAAAACTGAATATTCTTTTGGCAATAGAAAAAGTTTGATCTAATAATAGATATTTATACTTTTTTTTTCTCATAAAATGGCGTAGCGTGAGCTTCGGCGAGTATACTGTATGCTAGTCTCGTGAGAACTAAGTTTAGTTTACAGCAAAGGAAAACCAGTCTCCTCTAGGCTTATATCGAAATCCTCCAACATTTTTCTTTCCAAATCAATTTGTGACTTTTCTCAATTTGTTTTCTCCTCTGCACTTCCGCATTCGTCAGCTTACGCTACATCATCCGCTGGGACGCCACTCTCTCGTGAACGTATATGCGTATATGACAGTTAGAAAAAGCTAAAGATTACCGTTTATAAAGTTTTAAATATGGATATTTTTCTTGCACAAACACATCGATTCGCTTCAAAAGGCCTTTATTAACCCCCTGGAGACATGTGGAGCTCTTTTAATGATGGATGGATGCACTTTTTTTGGCTTCAAAATCTCAACCCCCATTCACTGCCATTATAAAGCTTGGAAGAGCCAGGACATTTTGTAAATAGCTCTTATTGCATTTGTTGGATGGCTTGAGGTTGAGTAAATCATGGGGTAATTTTCTTCTTAGTGGTACTATCGATAGTAACAATAACCACTGTGGTATTTTGAGTGTGAGCTATAGGCCTATAATTACCTTTATAAATGTTTGCAAGGGAGCGCATTGGCCAGTACACAATGTCTTGTACAGTATACAACAATGGTTGAAGGACTCTGAGTGAATCATATTTGCTCTTTAGATAACATTGCCGTAATTCTCCGTCTGGAAGGCATGACATAACACATCGAATCAACTCGCTGTTGTCCTTGCCTTGGGTAGGAGATCTTTCTATATTAACCTCAGGTCTGAGTGACAGCTTAGCCTGCGGCCGAGCCTCATTTCATACCTGACTCATGTATAATAAAAACTACCTTCTTTGGCCACGCGCTTAGTTAGCTTAGCTTAGCATACATCCACTGGCTTTGCCAGCATGTGTAGTTTTCTTCAAAATTGTTCTGTATGTGTTCTGATAAAACTTTAACAAACAGTTAACAGTTCAACACTCCCAATTAGTAACAAGGGGTGAATATATTCAAACTAGCATGCTAATCTTAGCCTAATAATGTTAAAGTATGCATAATGTTGCATTGCCTTCCTTTTCAAGGTTGACACACTCAAAAACGTTACTGGGGTGGTACCAGAGGGTACAAATACTAAAAGGTACATTTTTTTTTACCCTATTTACCCCCAAATGGTTCATATTAGTATTTTAAAAGTGCATATTAGTAGCATACCATTTAGCTTTTGTACCTTATAAGTTACTGCACAGTGACAGCTTTATACTTTTCTTCTGAGAGTGAACTGATATTAACTTTTCATCAGGTCCCTCTTGAATTATTTTGTATCATGTTACAACGACCAAAATAGCACATTTGTACTGTTTCATATCATATGCTATTTTTTTTTAAATAGTAAGAAGTATAGTCTTAAACATGCAGAATGCTAGTATTTAACTCTGATCAATGTTTTGTTTTTCAAACTGATTAATATTCATTGTTTGTGTTGTTCATTTAATTATTTTACTGTATTTAGTTTCACATCTCTCACTATTTTCCTCCTAGTTTCTGTGAATCCGTTATTAAATCTAGACTAGAAAAAAAGAAGAAAAAAGAAAAACACAGACGCTTACTGAAACTGAAAGTCTGTACCACAAAATAAACAAGACGTCTTACACAATAACAAGACTGACTGATTAAATCACATGCCCTGGTCATGACAAGCTTTAATGATATTTAGAAAATAATTACAGCTAACTAACCAGTTTATGGATCAAAATAAGAGTGCTGTCAATTATTCTGATGGATTGCAAAAATGATTTCATTTTATTTGTTAATTCCGCCTTACATTAAATTAAAATTATCTGTAGTGCAGTAAAATAATTGGGAATCCATGCCTGCTAAGGAATAGTACATTATTAAAATAATTAATGCAGCTGGATTAGATATTAAACCAACTATTTTCTTGATTTTACAAACTAAAGTAAAAAAGTACTTCCTTTAACATCCAATCCAGACATTGTCTTAGTAGTGAAGACCACAGTAGCTTTACACATTCTGTTCTCTCGGTACAAAATCAGTCCAGTGGGCTGAGGAGGATATCAGTGCCATCTCCCACTTTTCACCAACAATTCAATGCAGTGTAAAAGGGCCTATAGACAGTCAATGGCAGACTTAGAATCAGAGCGATCGGATGATCCAACTATGGTTATACTCTGCCAGCTGCCAGAGTGGGAACAGAATTCTCTCTGTGCTGAAGCTCAATATTTGGCTTCACCAGCAAAGCACATTGTGGCCCCAAGACAGTGTGAAGAGTGTTCAGCATGTGCTAAATGTGCCAGTATTTATTGCATATCTTTATAAGCTCAAGTAAATACACACATAATCATTATATATATATATATACATTATATATATAAAAATATTGACACCCTTGGTAAATATGATCAAAGAAGGCTGTGAAAATTAATCCTTTGTATCATTTGAAAATGTATCATTGTTAATCCTTTTGATCTTTTATTAAAAAAAGTCTCAAAAATCTAACCTTTCATTGGATAATAAGAATTTAAAATGGGGGGGAACATCATTATGAAATAAATGTTTTTCTTTAATACACATTGGCCACAATTAACAGCACCTTTTTATTCAATACTTTTTGAAACCTTTATTTGCCAGTTTAACAGCTCTAAATATTCTCCTATAATGCCTGATGAGGTTAGAGAACACCTGACAAGAGATCAGAGACCATTCCTTCATCCAGAATCACTCCAGACCCTTTAGATTCCCAGCTCCATGTTGGTAGTGCTGCTCTTCAGTTCACCACACTCATTTTCCGTAGGGTTCAGGTCAGAGGACTGGAATGGCTATAGCTGAAGCTTGGTTTTGTGCTCAGTGACCCATTTTTGTGTTGTTTTTGAGGTTTGTGTTTGGATTATTGTATGGTTGGAAGATCCAAACATGGCCCATTATAAGACAGAGTCAGTCACTTATTGATTTTTTTTTTATCTGTTGGTATTTGATAGAATCCATGATGCCATGTGTCTAAACAAGATGTCCAGGACCTCCAGCAGAAATATAGGCCCACAACATCAAAAAAAAAAAACAGCAGTATATTTCATTGTACACATGGGGTACTTTTTATCCCTGTGTTCACCAAACCCATCTTGTGTGTTTGCTGCTAAAAAGCAAATTTTTTAGTTTCATCTGACCATAGAAGCCAGTCCTGTTTGAAGTTCCAGTCAGTCTGAATATGCTGGAGTTTGTTTTTGGATGAGCTAGGAGAATTTTTCTTGAAACCCTCCTAAACAACATGTGTTGATGTATATATATATATATATATATATATATATATATATATATATATATATATATATATATATATAACAAGCCAACTAAAACCCTTCAGATTCAGGGTTTTATGAGCTTTATATGGTGAATCCTGAAACGCTGAACACTCGCTGTTCCCAGCAGCCCTCAGATGTACTGCACAGATCTCGCTCTGGGTCATTGCCTCTCATGGCTGCCTGCTTTCATGCGCTCGCTCAAAGGCTCCAGGGCCAATGGACCCAGTCGTCCTGAAACTTACTTCCTGTTCTGTGGGCTCTCAGGCCTCTGGGAGCTCTCGTCTCATACCACCCATCATGGCAGGGGTTTGTCAGGAGGAGATGTGTGTTTAGATTTATTTATTTACTTTTATAAAAAAAATTAATGCAGGAACATTTTTCCACATGATATAGGATATGTATAAATGTATTAAAAAAATAAAAAAATAAAATGATAATATAAGAAAATATGAACAGTAACATTAAGAGAACTCACAAAAGTTATCTAGTCTTTGAAAAGTCCTCAAAATGTTAGCACAAAAATGTTTCTGTACATTGTTTATGGAATGTTTTTTTCTGAAATGTTTAAGCTGGATGTTCCTCTAACTACACACTAACTACTTTTTACAGAACGTTCACAGAACATTCAAAAGTAACATTCCAATAATGTTTTCAAAATGATCAAATGGAATGTTCCCGTAATCTGTAGCGTTTGACTAACCAAAAGAAAATGATTTTTAAAAACTGGACATTTAGAACGTTCAGAGAACATTCAGAAATAAAATTTTGTGGCAGCACTGACATACAGGCTACGTCCAAACAAAGCCAGAGCTTTCCCTATCCAACCCCCCCCCCCATATCAAAAAATATCTGCGTACACACATAACTATGAAACTGATACAAAACGATGTAGTATACATGTCAGACCAGTATGTGGTGCTGTAATTCTGCTACAGCGATACACTAAAAACAGAGAAGAAGACTTGGACTATGCGCATAAACCTTGCGCGCGGTAAACAAACGAACATGGAACAATACATTTGTTAATCTGTGTTGATGTTTGTTAATAAAAAATACAGAAGTTCAGTGTATGTTCATGTTGTTGTTGCTGTTATGTGAAGTAGCGCTGTCTGACTAGGGGCGAGACGGGGTGATGACATTATCGTTTTACAAAAATATAGATTGGCTGTCCACATAAAAATGCAAGGGTGTCGTTTTCAGATTTCTCCACTCTGGGACTGGGTTTCAAAACATAGCGGTTTCACTCTCCTAAAACGCTTGATCCGTCTGGACGAAATGGCGATACGATACAAAATTTTTGCATGTACAGTTAAACTCATCTCCGTGTGGATGGTGCCACAGTGCCACTGCACTATCCGCGTCCCGAGCTCAAATCCCTGGTCGTAAAACCTTTCCCGATCCCACCCTCCCTCTCTCTCCAACTTCTCTTCCTGTCCTATCGTAATAAAGGCAAAAAACAAACAAACAAACAAAAAAACTAAATGGGATTTTTTTTATTATTTTTATATAATTTAAAGAAGCTTTATGTAAAATTAAAACAACTATCAGGTATTCTGCACTAATGTTATGCTGATTATAATATCCACTGTGAGTCAATGCACAATATGTTTTAATATGTATTAATAAATGTGCTCTTGTGTTAGTTATTCATGGATTTTCTGAAATAGTTGAGTTGGATGTTCTTCTAATGTTCTTTAAGGTTCTCTACTCATTTCTGAACATTCAGAGAACATTCAATAGTAATGCGTCCTTAATGTTTGCATAAAATAATGAAATAGAACATTCCCTTAATGTTTTCTGTAATATTTGCCTAACCAAGATTTTTATTTATTTATTTATTTTTGGTAATTTTTTTTTTTTTTTTACTTTCAGAGACCATTCAGAAATAGCTGTTTAATAACTTAATGAGAATGTTAGCAAAACAGATTTTTGTTAGCTGGAAGGGAGGTATAAAAGTCAGAGACAACACAGAAATCTGAGCATTAAAATCATACTCAAATTTTTAGTTTCTAAAAATATATTTAAAGAACTTTTATGATGAAAAGTCATAAACCTAAAGATCCTGCACTATTTTAAACTAATTGAATACTCTTTTTTTTTCTTCTTTTAATTTATTGTTGATTTTATAATCCACAGTGAGCCACTAGATAATATTTATATTTATTAATAAATGTACTCTAGGGTTAGGTCTGCAGTACACAAGGGTCCCCTATTAGACTTCAGCTGGTGGTCTTTCCAGACTCATGTACTCTATGATCTTCTATATATACCAGGTCAAATTATACATGTGCATTTTACATGTTTACCACAGAAAATGTATGGAATGTATTTATAGCCTTTATGGAAAAGCTTTTGGATTTGAACCCAGTCCCCCCACATGCTCGTAATTTTTTAATGCGAGAATAAAACCTTTTCACCCAGCAGGACTTTCAAAAAATGCTTGCTCAAATGATCTTTACCAACACTAAAAGGGCCTCCAAATGGGCATTTGGGGAAAAAGTAATGTCAGAAACACCTTTTGTCTCATCCCACAGAACAAGTCAACATTCATTTTGTTGTTTTGCTTTTAAGACTTCTTCGGTTACTTTATATGGTCTGAAGACAGGGTCACTGACAGCAATAATTATTCAAAGCCTTTGACAAAGAGCCATGTGGAAACTTAAATGAATAGTTATTTTGTCATCCTTTACTCATCTGCATGTTGTTTGTCTATACAGCTAAAGTCAATGGGGTTCAAAACAACAACTTTCATTACAAGAACAGTTGAAAAATTCTTCAAAACATCTTCTTTTGCGCTCCAAAAGAAAGTAAGTCATATAGCTTTGGAACGACATGAGGGCAAGATTTTGGCCGAATTTTCAGCTTTTTTTACCTTTTACTGGTTTGGAACGACATGGGGGTAAGTGATTAATGACAAAATTTTAATTTTGGGGTGGAGTATCCCTTTAAATGCTATTCTAATTATGACAAGAAAACTGAGCATTTTGAAATTCTTAGAACTTTAAAAATAAACATTAAAATATCATTATATATTGTAAGAAAAAATAAAGTTAACATTTTATATTTCCATTCCCACAAATTTTGCATAACTACATGTGATATCGCTCCACTGTGTTGCTGGCATTATAGTTTTAGTTGTGTAAACTCTGCTATTCTATTAAATTTAAAAGGATTTTAGCACTATATCTTTTTCACTATAAATATATCTACATTGGTGTGAACTGGCCTTTAGGGGTCGAATCTCTAACCCTAAGTACAGAATGAGCATCACTTGACACGCTAAATCGCTAAATCTTCATGTCATACAAATATAGATCTTTAAAAAGGGGGTTTCAATTGCTCTTTCCGTGAGTAACCAAGCACCACGCCAGCTTCCAGTCCTAGCCTTCGGCACCAGGCTGGGCGCATCCCTGCATTGATTAAAGGTTTGCGCGGCCGCCCGAGGGGCTCTTTGAATAGACAACTTCCTGTAGTTTAAGGCTAGTGATTAACCAGCCAACCCCCTTATTCCCACCAGACCCTGTGCCTTTGTGAGCAGTACGCCTCGCCTCCTCTTACTTACGCGGAGAGAGAGAGAGCGAGTGAGAGGGTTTGACAGCCAACTCAAACACACAAGTGCAATAATGGACCTTCTATTGTTAGCTGCTTCATTGTTGCCTAAAAGGGCTAATATTGCTACGACCCGGTCGCTATGAAACTCCAGAGCAACAAGCCCTTTGCTACAGGGAGTTGTTCTGTCATTATGATGAGCCCGAGGCCCCTCACCCATAATTAGATGCTATTTTCAAATATAGAGACCTCTTTAGCATGACAATTGGTCAGCCATTGATGAATCGCAAACAGATGAATCGCAAACAGAATGATGGTTAATTTTGGTTCTTTTTTTTTAACTGTTGAGCGCAAGATAAATACGTCAGAACTTCCTATGTAGTCAGCAGCGGTATTAACTTTCATATTTCGTTTTAGAAAACTGACCATAGATATTTTGGCTCTTAAATAAAAAAATAATACTAAATACACACACACACACACACACACACACACACACACACACACACACACACACACACACACACACACATTAGTGCTGTCAAATGATTAATCGCATAGAAAATAAAAGTTTTTGTTGGCATAATATGTGTGTTCTGTGTATATTTATTATGTATATATAAATACACACATACAGTATACGGTTTTACGTCTATATTTATATTCATATAATTTATATTATAAAAATATATTTAATATATAAACATAAAATTTTTCTGAAATATATACATGCATGTGTGTTTATTTATATATACAAAATAAATATAAACAATAAAAAAAATATACACAAAATAAATATAAACAATAAAAAAAATGTCCTGAAAAATTTTTTTTTATTAAATTTGTTTACTCCTCACATTCAAAAGGAGCACTTTTTTTTTCCCTTTTTCTTTTTGACTTTCTAAGTAAGTTTGTTTTCTTGTTTACAGTTTTGTGTGTGTGTGTGTAGGTGTTGAGATCTTCATTTAGAAACAGGTGTTTCTTAAAAAAAAAAAAAAAAATCTTTCCACTGCTCACTTTTAATTTTAACCAGCAAAAATAAAATACTTAAAATTTACCAAAATCCTCCACAATCATCAAACACTCCTCCACAAGCAGCAAACGTTTCATATCTAGTTGCCATTGTTAAAAACAAAAAATAATAAATAAATACATTGGAATTAATAACCAATGTAAATAAACAAAATATAAAATGATATTTATTCTTGTATGTATGTTTGTGTATGCATGTATGTATTTATGTATTAATTAATTTATTTGGGATTTAGGCAATTGGGCAAATTGTAAAAGACGTGAGAGACACTGAGCCATTTTTCTGTGTTATTTGTCAAGACTTTTCCTCGTATGGGCAGACTTGCGCTTCTCACATGTGTAAATATTTTTTTTGGGGGGGTGGGGGTGGTTGGGTGTTGGCTTGCTGGTTGTGGCCCCCTTGGGCTGAACGGTATTGATCTTCCTTTGCTTTCTCACGGCCACCATTCGCCCCTGTGGTGAATGAAAATGACACAGAGACCTCCGAGGCCGCCACCTGCCCAACACCTCCCTTTTTCTCAGACTGGTGACATCTTCTGACCCTGGGAACGTGGGGCCCCCTTTGTGTGACCTTCAGATTTGACTGAGCACCTCTTTCTGCGGTCGGTGCCTTCAAGCGACAATAACTGGAGCAAAGTGTGCATCAGTGTATGAAGTCTTCAAACAGGTAAGACACATGTTTGAGTCACTGAAAACAAAAACAATCTGTAATATGTTCAGATGAGATTGGGGGGGGGGGGGGCACTTTCAGAATGCATGTGTTTTTATATAAATATTATACATTTACGATTTATACTAATTTATGTCATATAAATTCTACAAATGTGTTAATGTTTTATATAAAAAATATGCTTATTAAAAATGAATAAATACCTAATAATTTATCATTTTTTTCACTGAATAATATATCATTTTAGTTTTATATAAATATTATATATTTACAATTTATACTATTTTTGCTATATAAATTCTACAAATGTGTTAATGTTTTATATATAAAATAATGCTTATTAAAAATGAATAATCACCTATTTAATTGATCATTTTTCATTGAATAATATATATTTATAATTTTACTTTGTTTTCACAATTTATATGAATTCATGCTTTATAATTTATACACACACACAAAACTAATTTTATATAAAATATATAATATATTTATATATTATATTTCTATTATATATTTTTTATCATTTTTATACAATTTGTATATTTACAATTTAATTTATGCTTTATAAATGCCTTAATACATGCTTCAAAATAAACAAATAAAAAAAAAATAAATAAAAAAAATATTTAAATTTATAATTAATAATTACCTAAATAATTAATTAAAAAAAAATTAAATAATTAAAATATTTTATGCCACAAAATGGTATAATTCTTCATTTTTGTAAAGGCCGCCAAATATTGTTCATATTATTTTGTCAAGAACAAAAAAGGACTAAAGTAGAACAGATATTTTTCGCTGCAGCTTGGCTCACAGATGTGTGCGTGTTGTTTTTGGGAGTGTGTCTGGAGGGCAGCTGCGTCTGAACTGCCCCCATTCTTACAGGATGTGACATGGCTGTCGGAGTGTGTGCTCATCACTCATATGCTACACAGAAGACACACTTAAAACACACACGCAGCCAGCTTTAATTATTACATAAAACAATGAATACTACCTATAAAAAAGACCATGAGGACAATAAAAATATGACAGCTGAAAGGCCTCTTTGAAATCTCTTCAAATTTACTTAAGCATAAACAACTCAGCTTTCATTTGAGTGAAAAACAACAGCAATGCTAATGCTAATTTTGTCAAACAGACCCATAACAACAACTCCACACAAACATACCCCAAAAAAGTAATAAACAATTAATAACCAAAATCACTTAATAAATACCTCTCAATACGCACAAAGTAAAATATTCGTTCATGGAATCACAAAAGAAAATACAACATAAAACCCAGATAGAGCTCTCATTGTGCCCAGGGTTAAATATAACTGAGTGGAACCTCTAAAGCAAATCGGATCTGAAAGGCAGGCAAAGTCGAGAGTACGCAGCTGTCGGCAGAAACATGTATTTTTTAAAGGCTGCCCCTAATGATTTGAGACAGTTGGCAATTACGTAAGGCACACTTTTAAGGCCACTGTGGCATGGCACAGCCGTCCCTTAAGCTCGCTGGAATGTAATGTGTGTTTGAGGAAGCTAGCCTCTAACCAAGAAGAGAACGTCAACATACACCCATGGGGAAAGAGAGGAAGAAAAGAGGAAATGCGGGTGATAGACAAAACACACACACACACAGATGAACGCTGTATGTTTATGCTTCAAATAACTGACGCTTCTAAACCTACATAGTAGTTACCTTTAAAAAAAAAAAACATTTTGCATTCTAAACTGAAAAGTAGTTACCTTAAAAAAAAACAGTCCATGTTTTATCATCAATTTTTTATGCTGTGCGTCCACGAAACAAATGGACATTAATTACGTTGATTAATTTTATCACAACAGCACTTAAAATACATTAATTACACTAATTAATTCTATAACAACTGAAATCAAATGGACATTAATTACGTTGCTTTTTTTATCACAACTGTTCTGAAATGAAATGTCTGGAGAGTGACATTAAAAGACTTAAAATTAATGTAGCACCTACAATAAATCCTAACCTAAACCTAAACGATGGTGTTATCAAAAGCAAATGTGACATTAAAACATATTTGCTGAAGCAACCACACCATTTTAGCTTGCTTTTTGCAAGTCTTTGAGCTCTTTTATTGTGACTTGTGTTTCATTGGACTCATGTACCGGGTGCGCTACAGAGCAAGTTTACTACATAAAAAGGTTGTATATATGGAACTGGTTTTGTAATTCAAAAAACAAAATTGTGTATCAAGCAACAAACCATAGTAAAACAATACCTAAACAACCAATAAATATACACATAAATTCAAAAATAAAAAAATAAAACGATAAAAAAAACTAAATTTGCCCCATAAATATATAGTTTGTGTAAAAAAACGATATGGCATATTCATTGTACTTTGAAGCAATTCTCACACAGTAGTCATTTTCAAACCAAATAGCTTTTTAGCTTTTTTCAACGTCATGAACTGACACAAATGCATCTATTAAATCCGCTTGCAAAGATCACCAAAGAGTAAACATTTTTTTTTTTTGTTTTTAGCACAACAAATGCATGATTGTGTTTCACTATAATACTAAAATTTCATGCTGACATTAGCGAGTAGCAGTTAAAAGCCTAAAAAAATAAATGTGACCGCACTTTAATAATAGTAAAATTTCATGCTACATTAGCGAGTAGCAGTTTAAAGCTGATATAAACTAAAATGTTACATAAAACCTTTTTGATATGTCACAACCTCACAGGAATATCTAACCAACAGCAGGAACAAAAACGGGATTCTTGTAAGCACGCACATCTATTCCTGATTTATAGATCTATATAGACTACACAAAATATCAAACATACCTACTCAACAAATAAACTTAAAGACAACCAAACTCAACAAAAAAAACAACACTACAATAATTAATCATAACACATCAACACATTTCTTCAATATTTTCTTATTAGACGTCAAAAATCATTCATTCTGAAGTTCAAGGTTGAATGAAGCTTATTGAAAACAAATTCATACATTGAAATATGTAAACGTCATATATTTGCCAGCTGTGCATTAGCAGTACTCCAATGCAACCATCCAGCCAAAAACAAAAATAATGATATAACTGGATTGTTCTTATGACTCAAATGTACAAAAGAAAAAAATATAATTAATAAACTAATAAGCTCATAGTTCATATAATGAGCAATCAAAGATGCAAAATCAGGTCGGGATCAGAAACGCTGAAATTAATGAGATTTGATACCTTGTATTTAATTGGGGCCGTTGAGAATCTCTTTCCATTTCTCACACAGATGAAGATAATAACAAGGGACATTTATTATTATTATTATTATTATTTATAAAATAAATATCTTTTTTACATAAGATCCGTGCAGACATAATTTTAAGCAGAAATCCTGCCCAGCTGAGCCTCCACCAGTAGAATACAATCATTACAGCACATTTAGACCAGCCATACATTTCCTAATATTATTTCAAGACAACACCATATTTCCTTATTTACTTCTGCGATGTGCCAATGATATATCCCCAGCCATAAATAATAATCCATATAATAAAAATTAATCACCCCCAAGAAAAAAATCCTTCGACGATCAAACCCAAAAAATGGAAAAAAATGCAATCAACGCTGTACAATGGCTCAAATGTAGCCCTTATTTGCATTTCCGTTGACAAATTATCGCTAATATGGAAATATTTCTCCGGAAACAGCCGGTGCAGTTTGTCTCCTGCTCTGCTTCAAATCATTTGTAAATTCCGAGTGGATTACCTCCTTTTGCCGTGGCAAAAAAAACCCTCAGATATCACAAGTGGTGAAAGGGTTGTCAAACTGGTTTCTAATCTACGAGAGGGATTTAAATAAGTCTTGAATCGCGTTTCAGCCTCTACCCTACCCCTGCCGCAGCCCTCCCCCTCTCCTCCGCTTTTCAAGACGATCGCTTCTTCGGGAGCTTTCGCTAAGTGAGATTAATTCCTGAATCATAAATAACTTGGAACAAGTCTCCGGAGAGCCCTGTAGCTATGGCACATCAGAGACACGTATGCTGTACAAGGGGTCACATAGTTTTATATCTAGTGTCAATTTGTAATCCTTTCTTTGTTTTAATAGACTGGGAAGCCGTTAATATTACCAAAATATGACTGATGTTAGGAAGCTCAATCGCACTCAGAGGGTCAGCAAAACTTATTTAGACGTTAGCTATTAAACGCATATTTAAAATCAAAGCTGTACCTGACAAGGCACAATCCACAATAATACAATTACTGAGTGGTTGATCACTGCAAGTTGAGGTTGGAGGTTGATCAACGTTCCTCTGGGGTTCCTTATGGTCCAGGAGACACTAAAGAATCTTCTCATTACTGACAAGTGTTATAAGTTTGCTAAAGGAAAGAGAGGGAGATAAACACTGCTGTTAGAAGTGTGGGAACTTGGCAGTGAAATGTTTACTTACTCTGACATTCTAAAGAAATGTACCATAGCTTCCAGAGAGCATTACTTGAAGAATTTAGCATTAAAATGAGATAAAACTACTCTGAAAGACCTACTGGGCTATTTTACTTTGACAGCAAGGAATTTTATATCACTAAGAAAATACAGTTTTACAAAAAGGAAACATTAGGTGCAATTTTTTTTTTTTGTAAAAATTATAATATTATAATAATATAATACTGTACTAATATTCATTTTATATACAATCATTGAATTTATATAAAAATGGTATAATGAACTTTTTTATATTTTCAAAGAGTTAATTTAGTTTTTAAAGATGTTTTTTTAATGACACTTATATTTTAATAACAACTTTATATATAATACGTTTATGTATGTATATGAATGAAATTTTTATATATATATGGGTGTTTCAACAAATACATGTTTTACCAACTAAGAAAATCAGCACTTTTAGAGTTTCATCCCCTATCGGATGTGAGCATAAGTATTGGGACAGTTGCCTCACAGGTGTTTTTAAGTGATCAGCTGTGCCCTGTTGAATTAATTGTTCGGATATTAAAAGCAGGGAATGTGTTTTATCAGTTATATCCATTGCTTCTGCATTCTGAGTCTTGCAATCGATGACGACAGACCAGGATGAAGACAAGGGTGCTGACTTTGAGAGAAAAGCAAGCAATTTGGTTGCTCAAAGGAAAAAGGAAGTCAATTAAAAACAAAGGGCATGGAGAAATCAAGAGTTTGGAGACCACCGGAGACATCAGCAAGTAACAAACGACCTGATCGGCTGAGAAAAATAGCAGTAGTTGATGACAGACAAACCATAAAAGCTGTGAAAAAGGCCCTAATATGTCTGTAAAATCACCAACAACTTCCAGAAAGCTGGGGTGATGCTCTGACAATCTACAGTCCGCAGGAGAATTTGACACAGAATTACAGAAGGTACACAAGATACAAACCTTTGACCAGCACCAAAACTAGAAAGGCAAGATTAGAGTTTGAAAAAGCCAGTAGAGTTTTGGAACAGAGTTTTATGGACAGATGAGACAAAGAAAGCAAAGAAGAAAGCAAAAGTGTGGAGAAAAAAGGGAACTGCAGATGATCCCAAGCATACAACCTCATCTGTAAAGCTTGGTGGAGGTGGTGTCATGGCATGGGCATGCAGGGCTGTCTCTAGAACAGGACCTCTTCATTTTAATGATGACTTAGTGTATGATGGCAGTAGCAGAATGAATTTGGAAGGGTACAAAACCATCTTAGTTACCAATATTCAAGAAAATGCCACCAGATTCATTGTGAAGCGCTTCATATTGCATCAGGACAATGACCCAAAACACCCTGTCAGTTCAGTCAAGGGCTTTATCCGGGCAAAGAAATGTAAAGTCTTAGATTGCCCAAATCAATCTCCAGATTTAAATCCCACTGAACATTAATTTCACCAGCTGAAGAGGAGACTAAAGACAGAAACTCCCCAAAACAAGCAACAGTTGGAATTGGCTGCATTAAAGGCTGGGGAAAAGCATTTCAAAGCATAAGACCAAGAGTTTGGTGATGTCTATGAGTTGTGGACTCACTGCTCTGATTACATCCAAGGGATCTGCAACAAAATAATAGCTTTTAATCTTTTAAATCTACCTTAAATTCAACTGTTCCAATACTTATGCTCATATCAGATAGTGGGATGAACTCTAAAAGTGCTGTCCTTTTTAATAATTAAAAAAAATATGTGTTGAAACAGGCAGCTAATAATAAAATGTTATATTTTGTCTCATATTCATCTTTTAAACTTATTTGCAAATGTCTTGACTCCACAGCAAACAGAGCAATTTTGTATTTAATAATATAATACAAAATAATAAAATAATATATAATAAAAAAAATATATTTATAATATAATATAATATAATATAATATAAAATAACATAAAATAATAAAATATAAAATAAAAAAAACAGAAAAAAATGTAAATAAAAAAACTCAACAATGCTAAATATAATTAAACAAAAAAACACAAAAAAACTAAATTAAAATACATTTTTCCTCAATTTAGAATAAAAGTTTCTATTTTAATATACTTTAAAATATAATTAATTCCTGTGATGGAAAGCTCAATTTTTAGCATCATTACTCCAGTCTTCAGTGTCACATGATCCTTCAAAATCATTCTAATATGCTGATTTATTATCATTGTTGGAAACAATTGTGCTGCTTGTTTTTTGGAACCTGCGATACTTTTTTCAGGATCCTTTTATGAATATATAAATATATATATATATATATAATATATATATATATATATATATATATATATATATATATATATATATATATATATATATATATATATATATAAATAAAACAGCATTTATTCAAAATTGAAATCTTGTGTTATAATATGCACTATACTGTACAAAAGTTTGGGGTCAGTAAAACTTTCTTTTTTTGAAAATAATAAATACTTGTATTCAGAAAGGATCTGTTAAATGGATAAAAAGTGATGGTGAAGACTTATATTGTTAGAAAATATTTTAATTTTAAATAAATGCTGTTCTTTTTAACTTTTTATTTATTCCAAAAAACAAAAAACAACAAAAAAAAAACAAACAAACATGAAAGCAGCACAACTATTTCCAGCACTGATAATAAATCAGCATATTAGAATGATTTCTGAAGGATCATGTGACACTGAAGACTGGAGTAATGATGCTGAAAATACACCTTTGATCACAGAAATAAATTTTATTTTAAAGTACTGTATATTAAAAAAAAAACAATATTAGAAATTTAAATATCTCACAGTATTAAAAAATATTCTGTATGTTTGATCAAATAAATACAGCCTTGATGAGCACAAGAAACTCATTAAAAAAAAAAATACAAACCATTAAGCAAAACATGAAAAATCTTACTGATCCCAAACTTTTGAATGGCAGTGTATATATATGGTTCTTTGAAGTACATATATTGTTATATAATAAAGAAATATCACTATATAATAGAATCTACAATTTCAACATTATAAACAGTTTCTAAAAACCAACCCACCAGTATTTTTAGCTATTTAATAGAAGCTACAATTTTACCATTTTAAACTGTTTCTAAAAATCCACCCACCTTTTGATACAGAATCACAACCTAACATTAATGCCCGCTGTGTCAACATTGCAAATAACCAAAAAACAACCAACTAAAATAAAAAATATTTGTTTTCTTGGTGTGATACTGTAATAGTATAAGCGGTTTTCTTTTGGCTGCCATCTCTGGGCATAATTTCCACAAAATCTGATTAGAAATGCAAGTATGTACACATCAGAACACATGAATTGAATTACTGAACCTCAGACACACACGTTGCATCTAGAGCATTAGCAGTAGAGTTGACCTAAACCTGCTTGACCTCTGCTGGACGACATGCTGTTTATTTGAATTAGTTTGATATTCTTTTTCAGCATTAGGGCCTGCTGCGTCTTGTGTTTACTCCTGAGAGAAGGCTGAAAATAAATGAGTATAAACTTGCTAATACTCATCCCTGCAGAATTATGAATGGTTAGTCACTGTGGTCTTAAAGGGACAGTACACCCCAAAATTAAAATTCTTCATTTGCTCACCCTCATGTCTTTCCAAACCCAAATTTCTTCAGTGAAACACAAAAGAATACAAAAGGAGTTATTTAAAAAAACTTCCTTTTACCTACACAACTACACAAAGAAAGTGAATGGTGAATGGAAAGACCACAGAAGTATGAAAAAAAACATGATATTCATGCTATCGCAAATCCTCTAGATTCATATGATGGTTTGTCTGAAAAGCTGAAAACTTCCAGTAACGTTGCAGTAACGTTTGCCGTCAATTTTGGCCAGCCCCGATTGATTTTATTTAGTGCTGTCAAATGATTAATCGCGATTAATCGCATCCAAAATAAAAGTTTTTGTTTACATACTATATGTATGTGTACTTTGTATATTTATTATGTATATATAAATACATACACATACAGTAAATATTTTGAAAATATTCACATGTATATACATTTATATATTTATATTCTTATATTTTAGATTATATATAAATATATTTAATATATAAACATAACATATTGTTCTTAAATGTATACATGCATGTGTTTGTAATTATATATACATAATAAATATACACAGCATACACGCATATATCATGTAAACAAATACTTTTATTTTGGATGTGATTAATCGTGATTAATCATTTGACAGCACTAATTTTATTGTATGGAAAAGAGCAGCCAGGACATTCCACACAATAACTCTTTTTTGTGTTTACACAAAATGAAATAATTTAAGTTTAGAACAACATTGAGAGTGAGCCAAAAAAAAAAAAAAAAAATGATCTAAACTATTCACTGAGATCATCTAAAATTTTTAAATGAGTATGACTAGGAAAATTTTCTGCTTAATATGAAAAAGACATCACTATTATGTTGGCATTTTCTCGTTTACTGATCAAGCACAGCCAGAACATATTAAAGGCAACTCACAGCTCTCCATTGTTAGAAGCTCCATCAAAAAATTTAACACAGAAATAGTTGATATAGCTGGTTAAGTTTTTGAAAGCTACTTGAATCTCATACATATTAATACACTCCATCAGAATGAGCCAGGAGGCACTTCATGGCTATCACCACAGACACTTGTTTAAACGTTGCTTTGGATTTGTCAATGCCTGTGAATAATTATTTGTCCAAAAGATGAACTTAAATGTGGCTTTGACTGCCAGATGTGGTAAACGGAGCTGAAGGCTCTGACAAGCCTGACAGTGACTTTGACGTTAATCTGAATGCTGTGTAACGATCGCATCATCATGTTTGTAATCATGCATAATTGCCTAATTTTAATGTTATATAGCTATAATTACTTGTCACTGCATTCATCCCTGGACCACTAATTTACTGTTTTATAAAGGAATTCACCCATAATTCCAGGTGAATGAGAGGAAACGGGGAAAAGGTAGCCCCATGACCTCACACAAAGCTGAGATTTATTATGGGTTTGTGCGCGGAGGGTGTTAAACAGCTGTGTTGACATTGACCAGTGCTGGGAGTATTAGGTAGCACTGCAGAGACTTGCCAACACTATTGACCAGTCGCTAATCATCTGCGCCCAGTATTTTGTGTGTCACCTGAGTCCATTAATCAAACCCTCAACCTGTTTTTCTTTGAATTGTAATTCATTTGCTTTTCAAAGACTATTTAATTAATCTTTTTAAATGCACAGTCCTAACCACTACAGCTTAACACATACTTTGACTGAAACTGCACGCATTTTCATTCATAAATAATTGCAGGACATTGGTCAGATGATAGCCTATGGAAGCTTTTTCTGCCATGGGATAATGATAATAATAATAATAATAATAATAATAATAATAATTACAGAAAAAGGTAATTGTGAATTTTTATCTCACAATTTAGACTTCTTTTCTTGCAATTCTGAGATTTTAGCTCACAATTCAGACTTTTTTTCTGAGCAGTTCCGAGAGAAAGAGCAAAAAGTCAGAATTCTGAGAAGATATGTCTGATTTGTGAAATATAAACTCACAGTTCTCAGAAGACAAACTCGCAATTGCAAGAATTGCAAGTTGCAATTACCTATAACAAAAAAACAACAACAGAGTTGCAAGATGTAAACTCAGAATTCTGAGAAAAAAGTCAGACTTGAAAGAAATATGAACTCAGAATTTTGGGAACAAAAAGTCAGAATTTCGAGATTTTCGAAATTTCGAAACTTGGAATTGCAAGAATCGTAACTCTGAGTTCACAATTCTGACTTTTTAAAGCACACTCCTGAAAAAAGGCAGAATTGTATTTGTTATAGGACTAGAATTATAGGACAAAAAGGGCCAAAAATGTATTTAGAAGCCTTGAACTATGGGAATGCATTATAACAAACCATGGTTCCCAGAGGGAACGAGATGCTGTGTTGAAACGCTATGGGAATGCATTAGCATTTTGAAGTAGCTCAAGTTCCTGAATGGGAACGTCTCCAGGTTACGCATGTAACGTCTCAGTTACGTATGTAACCCTTATTCCCTGAAGGAGGGAATGGAGCATCACGTCGGTGACCGACGAATTGGGATCTCACTTCGAGAGACCAATCTACTTTGAATGTAAACTAAACAAGCCAATGCATACTGGCATGCAATTATTGCATCCAGCTGCAGCTGATCACAGCGTGAGTATAAAAAGGCAGCAGATGCAATGCATACCAGCTTTTTGCTGAGGAGCCGAGCCGGTGACCCGGCCGCTTATTGGTGGTACAGCAGCCGTTGCGATGGGAAGTGACATCTCCGTTCCCTCCTTCAGGGAACAAGGGTTACAAACATAACCAAGACATTCCCTTTCAGTCGGTCACTCTGCGGCCTTCCTCTTCTGCTGGCCTCTGTAACAGACAAAGAGCTGGTCTGATGTCCTAAACCTTTGTGTCCGGTCTACGTAGGATCTCAGGGCTCGCACAGGATAGAACAAAGCTTGGGCTGGGTCTGCCTCCTCCAGGGGAAGCGCTTGCAGGTTCACCACCTGATCCTTGGGCACATATCCGTGCCGGGGCCTCAGAATTACCTGCTGTAGTGTTTTAAACACTAGAGACAGGTCCCAAGAAGGTATGGAGGGGGACCGGGGAGGATTGAACCTTCTGGCCCCTCTAAGGAACCTGATAACCAGGTCATGCTTACCTACTGACTTCCCTTCCATGGGGTCATGATTAGCAGCGATCACAGCAACATGGACTTTAAAGGTGGAGGGAGACAGCCTTTGCTCCAGCCCTTGCTGCAAAAAGGAAAGCACGACCCTGATCGGGCATCTCCCTGGGTCTCCTCGACGAGAAGAGCACCACTCAACAAAAATAAAAGATTTCACACATATTACACAGCCTGCTGCTCCTAACTGCTTAAGAGTGCGCTGGCCACGAGCAATGACATCGTGGAGACACATGCAAATAACTTGTTGGACTTATGAATATGAGAACTTTCCAGCATCAATTCTAGTAGGGTAAAACATAATTCCGAAATGGGCTGTTTTGCCCTGCCATTAGCTGAAGCTGTTTGTGAACAAGCCGCTGCTGCAGAGTGTGAGTTGCTCCGTCTGTCATGCAGCCTTAGAGGGAGTTCCGAATTCGCAGCAGAATCTTCCTCAGAGAGCTCTCCCTCCGATGCAGCGATCAACATTCGGTCATCAGGAGGAGCACCAAAGAATACCGCTGGTATGCTCTTTGAAAAGGGCCCAGCACATTCCTTTAGCCACTCAATTGGATCGGAGGCGCTAGAGGAGTGGTGGGCCCCCGAGGGTTGGTTCCCTGAGGGGTTTGCCACCGCTGTAATCCTCAAACCACCCGTGCTACTGCTGGAAGTAGCCCTCGCCTGGCAGCCACCAGGACAAGCACTAGATCGTGGCATAAACACAGCAACCCCAACCCCTGGAGGAAACGGAGCCTGGCCCACAGCTCCGAGATGGTCATCTTTCCGCAATGGGAACATGACTCATCCGCGAACGTCACCTCAGTGTGTTTAATGCCCAGACACTTGAGGCAGCGATCGTGACCATCACCCAGTGCCAGGTAACAACCACATCCAGAAATGCATAGGTGAAATGACATCTTTAAAAAGACGGTCCGTCGTCTTTACAAAGATGCACCCGTGAAGCTCTTTTAGAGAAATTGCACTTTCAGGGAAATGCTCTTTTAGTGTTGAGGCGCACAGGGGAAAAGCAGCTTGCAGCACAACAGGGGGTAGTGCAGCCTGAAGTGCACAACCCACTCGACACAGGAACGATCACCGCTGAAGCTGTGTGCCGCCAACACCAAAAGCTTCCAACTGCATGTTCAACTTGTAGCTCACTGAAGAGACTTGGATGGAGCAAAGCTGTTGCTCGGCTCCAAAGCGAAAAGCTGGTATGCATTGCACCTGCTGCCTTTTTATGCTCAAGCTGTGATCAGCTGCAGCTGGATGCAATATTTGCTTGCCAATATGCATTGGTTCGTTTAGTTCACGACTGAAGTAGATTGGTCTCTTGAAGCGAGATCCCAATTCGTCGGTCACCGACATGACGTGGAGAGTGACCGACTGAAAGGGAACCATGGTACCCCTAGGGAACGAGACACTGCGTCAAAACGCTAAGGTGTTCCCATAGCGTTTCGACCATAGACTGTATAAAAACATGGATGTAGTGTCCATGACGTCACCCATAGACTCCTGAAGAGCGGTTTTGAAGCTCAAAGTGTGCAGAGCGGGCCGGCGCCATCTTGGCAGCGCATCACCGCGCGACAAAATTAGCTATATAGACCAAAATCATTTTTTGAACCAGGCTGTAAACATGTTTTTTTTCTGCTGTAAAGTTGGCCATTTTAACATGGGAAGTCTATGGGACTGACTCCCTTTTGCAGCCAGCCTCAAACGGCCAGTCGATGACTTGCAATTTTAGTCACTTCCTTGTTGGCTTCACGAGAGAGAGCGGGAGGTTGCCGCTCGGTTTCCAATAATATATATTTCCTTAATATTAACAAAATACTAAACAAAAAAAACACAATCAAACTCTATTTATAACAGCCTAGCCATCATATCCTCAATTTGGTTGAGGGGTCGCAACTTACACGCAAGCGATCTTGCATTGGTAAATTGCAGTAATATTAATGACTGTAATTATGATCACAATCACAGTTTGCTTGTATGCCAACCTGCATACAATCATCTCACCATGCTTTTCGAAATCAGCATCAATTTCCCAATCTATAAACCTCTCTACTGACTTAATACAACGGCCTTTTTCATTATGTTAAAAATGTACTTCATTTGGTTGAATTGCAGGCGCTGATCGCAAGAGTCATTTCATGTAATTTCTTGGATGTTTCCCAGCACACACATTATTGGCTTTTTATTCAAAATACTCCAACGCAAGTAGGTAAATGGAACAAAACTCTTACTGTGAGCCATCAGCGGCCAGCATAAATCCCAGCCATTAGTTCATTCTCATTCATACTGTACT
Source organism: Cyprinus carpio (assembly GCF_018340385.1). Lineage (NCBI taxonomy): Eukaryota > Metazoa > Chordata > Actinopteri > Cypriniformes > Cyprinidae > Cyprinus > Cyprinus carpio. The sequence goes on from NC_056618.1 coordinate 26,119,783, forward strand.
GCATGTACGGCGAGAAAATGTTTATGCAATATTTACACAACCACCGCTTGTCCAGATTTAATCTGCTTGTGGTATATGGGAGTCATTGCGAATGCTAATCGATTTTAATTTCCCTCATGAAAACTGACGTTACGAATTTGTGCTTATTTAGCTACAAAACCTATCTACCATGTCTAAAAAAAACATATGGCGAAGAATGTCAGCTGGACGATACAGTTCACGTGCTCTTGTTACAGATCACTGCTCGTTAAGCATGTAGATTACGTGCTCTTTCAAATGTGTAGGCATGCGGTGCATATGAATGCATTTCTGTGAAATCTGGGTCAGTTCCTATAGCTCGAAGATCTACATAGTAATGAACTAGGCTACAAAATAAGTATTATGCTTTGGTTGGTTCTCTTTTTGGTTCAAATAACCGATTCTGACTAAATAGCCTAATAGGTGATAAAACAAAAGGCTTTTACTGTGAAATAAAGGCAAGAAAATATCTTTCTATTGAGTCGTCCTCACTCGCTGTACTCAATATCTCAGTATCTACAGCGTGACTGCGGTAGATGGATTTACTTACAAATTTTGAGCTGTTTTTTAAGGATTCATTCAAAAAGATCCATGAACTCATAAAGCAGTTACTATTTGAATAATTGTGATATGTCCTTCATTAAACAAACTCACCGAATTCATCAATGTTGTTTTTGAATCAGTAGGTGGCGACAGATAACACTAATTCATCCAGGACTGAAATTTTTTTTTTCTATTGGAACTTGGGAGATACAAAAAACTGAATATATAAAATACAGAATGTAACAAATGAATCAAAATCAAATCGAAAGTTTCAGAACTGAATCATAGTTTAATCAGGACATGTCGATAAATATCCAGTTATATTTACAATGACATTCAATTATGAATAATGAATGTTTATCGTCATCAGCGAGACCAGAAATGTGTGTTATCAAAGTAAACAGAGTCAATTTAAATGTATGCTGACTGAATGCATAGAAATAGCTGTTAAAAAATTGTAGCTGCTCTAGAACAGCAGTCATATCACTCCTCTCTCTCTCTCTTCCTCATGTCTGCGCTTGAGAAGGAATATGTAACCCTTATTACATGTGTGTCGCCCTTTGATCAAATCAAACCCGTTTTGTTCAGTATGTGACCTTGACTAAATTTGCCACTATTCAGAAAGGCAAAAATGAGACTTGGGCCTGTTTGTTCAGAAATAATGATGCATTAACAAGAACATTGTAGAAAAAGAGAAGTATAGGTTCACAGGTATAGGCCTGACAGTGACTTCAGTAGCAGACCGGCTCTGAAAGGCCCATCTGCCTGGGAGGTTTTTGTATGGCACGCCTCCATCTTGCCTCGCCTGACCCCCTCTAAGTACAGCCTTTGAGGTTTCTCTGGGGTTTAAAAATACTCTCCGCCAAATTCCTCTCTCTCACTGGCTTCAGATGGCAGGCGAATCTGAGCGCAGAGCTTTTTTTCCCTCCTTCTTTTTCCCCTCACGATTTGGAACAAGAGCGCTCCAAAAATATCAGGTGTGAACAGAGAACACCAGTGTGCTCACCTCCGTCTGACGTGTGTGTCTTTCCTAACACACCGACGGCACTCTCTGAGGGTTTGTTCTCACAAAAAAAACCAACAAATTAAACAAAAAACACAACATACATTTCTTAAAACCTAAACTGTATGTAGAAGCATCATGTTTTCATTTAATGATTAGGTAAACACTAAAGTCATTCACTGGAAGGAGGGCCATCATGTAGTTGTTTGAAATATTATGCATAAAGAAAATGTACCTTTTATATAATAGCCTACTGTTCTAATGTAGAATACACACTATTTTTTTTTACAAAAATGCAACCTCTAAACACATATCCACCATATTTCTTCCATCTCATCACAAACAACATAATAGATTGAATAAAAACAATGTAGCACTTATATGCAGGTGATTCTGACATTTCAAAATAAAATTTTTGCTTTACTTCATAATTTAGGCTTATCTTTCTAGCTTTAGCGTTAGCAACAATATGGCTTTTCTGTAAATAGTGCAAAACATTGGTAAAACCTATCAAGCATGATAAACCAATGTATTATGAACATTAAATCAGAACTTACCAAGTTTTAAACATGGCTCCTCTGAAGATGTCACTTCCTCTTGAGCAGGTTTTATGATTATTTAAAGTGACAGTGCACTGTTATTTTTTAGAACAATAAGTGTTGTGACTCACAGACTCAGTCTGATTATTCTGTTTTAATCCTAGATGTTTTTACGATCAGTTTGATCTGTTGTCAATAGGAAAAGTCAATACATTTTTTTATCATGTTATGTATTATTAATACATTTATTAATATTTCAAATGTATTTTTTTATGATTGGCAATACAAACATGTCAAAATGCATGTATTTCTTTACAAATATCTATTAAAAATATGTATAATTTTAAAATATAATACATATATAAAACAATACATTATTATTACATATATTTAAAACAACAAACATAAAAAAATCAGATATTTTGGACACTACTTTCATAACAAAACAAACTCTTTTAATTTTAGGTGCTGTGTCTGTCTGACTGTAAAAATGTAGTGTCAGCTAACCTAAAAGTGTATTCAAATCATCTAAATGTGGTCAAAATATGGTAAAATGGTAAAAATATGGTAAAACCCTGACATTATGTAATGTGAAAGAATCAACATGGATACACTGAACAGTCAGATCAGGCAAAATAATTTATTAATGTAATTACACAGTTTCAGGTTTTACAGTGCGGTTTAGATTATTAGAAATATGTTAAAAAAAACACATTTCATGAGAAATGAGAGAAATACGAAATATTTATTTTTCATTTTACTGTTTCCTGCTCCATTTGGGATTGCCTTTAGCAAATGTGTTAATATTAGATTATGAAGCCGCCCGTGAATTGATGAGTGCTTGATTCACAATATTTGTGCTAAATATTCACAGAAACCATGTTTATTCATATGCTACTGATGAATTTAGTAATAGATTTTCTCATCTCGTCAACTTGCTCACTGTACATACACAAACACTTCAGTTAAATCATTTTTTACTGCCTTATTTCTGCCTGCAGCATTACAGTTTTTACTATGTATCATGCCGCCCGCAAAGATGCACACTCTTGACTTAGCTTACAATTAGCTCCATTTAAGCTCCAAAAAATGGGGCTCATCTCAAAACAGAGGGGGTAGCACTATCCCCAGCAGCAATAATAGAAATGGCTAAAGCAGCATGCAGTATCGAAGTGCAGCTGTCCCGTCTAATGAGATTTTAAAGTGTTTCCATAATGCCTCATAAATGTACACTACAAATTAAATTATATAAATGAAAAATATAATCTGTGTTCCAGTGGGCAGGGAGGGGGCGGGGGCGTCTGTCGTCCCGGCGCTGTGTTATCACGCAACAGTGAGCCATGCAATAGAGCATCACAGTTATTTGGGACAGTGGCCCTGCCAGGCACACCCTTTCACTACACATACAATCATGAATCAGTCCAGCACATGTATCATTTACTGCCACTGTGTCCTGTGAGCCACACTCAATTCAAAAGGTCTTGTATACAGGCTGGAAGGACCAGAACATAACAAAAATGATTACACTATTGTGTAACACACATCTTAACATTATGCATGACCATCTTATGCAATAATAACACTGATACTAATAATATTATAATTGTAAACAATTATAATTGTTATTATTCATAATATAATTAATTATTAACATATATAATTTTTATTCAATAACACCATCACAAAATAAATATACAACTTTACAGAATAATTATGTTATGTGTGTGTAGTTTCTTGTTTTTTTTTTAATGAAATTTTGTATTCAATATTATTTTAATATCACTATAACACTAAAAAAAATCAACACAAAAACAAACAAAACCAAAAAAAATATACTAAAAAATACTTAAAATAAAACAAAAAAAAAAATACAATAAAAAAATTTATGGAAAAGTACTTTACATATGTCCAAAAAATAATGATATTGGTAAATAAGGGAATTAAAACAAACAAACAAACAAACAAACAAACAAAACTAAAATAAAATAAAATAAAATAAAATAAAATAAAATAAAATAAAATAAAATAAAATAAAATAAAATAAAATAAAATAAAATAAAAGGCTGTCAGTCATGGAAAATATTCTTTACATGATACTCTATATTGCCACAAAACAAAATATGTCCAAAAAATAATGGTATTTCCGTGTTATTGTGTAAAACAAAACAAAACAAAACAAAACAAAACAAAACAAAACAAAACAAAACAAAATCATGGTTTATCATATTACCACACATGACACTGTATCATGTTTATATGGGCTATGTACTATGAAACATAATACTATAGCACTTTTATACAAACTAAATATTTGCCATATTAAATTACAAAAATACATAAAAAAAACACCATTACCTTTAATCAAAATGCCATGATTTTACTATGATAAAAATCCAAGGGAAAAAGGCATTTTTACCATGATACTTTTATATGTAGCACTGAATGGTTGCCATATCAATTTACCATGATATTCGCATGCTACTCCCAAAACAAATGTCCAAAAAAAAAATGTCAAAATGTTTCAAGTAACAAATACATAATAAAAAATGTGTGGGATGCATTTACAAGTGCATAAATAACTAATACAACATTAAATTGCACAAAATGGACAAAAATATCAGAAAAATTTTGAAATCTTCATCTTTGATTCACACATCATACCAACCATGACCCGAAGAGACGAAACACACCCCCAGTGTGTTTATGTGTGTGTTTGTGTGTGAATTCCTCATTGTTCCAGGCCTGTACCACTCAAGACTCATAAAGAGAGAGAGAGAGAGAGACAAAACATGACTGTATGAGGACATTGGACACTGTGTGGGTTGTGTCCGGGCTCAACACATCTTTTGTATGAGATATGTAGCCTCTTTGTGTGCTGAGAGACCTTGTTTGCATTAGAATACTCAGTCTGGGGCTGGGCCGTCTCAGGCGGTCACGTGCACACCTCGCTCAGAAACCCCAAAACATACTCACAGCGAGCTCCATCACGCCGTCTCTCAATGGAACCAGAGTTACGCTGGCTTCTCGGGTCACATCATTCATCGAATGTAAAATGAAGTATAAGTGCAGACCCTCAAATCCAGAGCAGCTCATCATCTCCACAGTCAGATGCCGTTATTGATGCTATGGGTCTCCAGCTGTGGAGCTGAGCGTCACCTGAGGCCTGGCCGTCTGAATCTGTCTCAATGTCTCACCAGAAACCAAAGCGGGACAACTCTGTAGGAGCCACATGTGTGTCGGGACATTTATAGTCATAGATCCATTAATGAATGAATCTTTGATATGTCCAAAGAGTATAATGCATGTCCCAGGCTGGTTTAAGTGATTATTTTTGGAATAACACAATGTAAAAAATAAAATGTCTAACTATCTACAAGATATTAAGTAGCACTTAAATAAAATAAAAAGCAGTCTGGTTGTAGCTTGTTGTTGTAAATCTCTGCCAATAGCATGAGTTTGGGGGCGGGACTACCATCCCCCCCCCCACTGGTAGCTGATGTGGGTACTTTTGGGAAACAGAAATCTTTGTTTGAAAACAAATATCTTTGAAATTTGGATTGTTTACACTAGTGCAATAAAACAAGTTGTTTATCATTACACTGTTTTTTTTTTTTCAATCAAAACTTTTGTTTCTAAAGTGAATGTGAGCTGTTTATTTTTCATCCAATCACAGACTCACAAAACAAAACAAACTGCTGAACGAACAAAAACTGCCTACCTTAAAACAAACAGAAAATAAATAAATAAATAAATGGTTTACTGGAATTTAAAAAAGCACAATTAATGTAATTTCAAAACAATGTTTATTATGCCAAAGTCTAAATCTTATTGTATAACCTACTGTATAAATCATGCAAATATTGTACATGTAAACCATAAATATGTTCTTATAATTTCAGTTTGGGATAAAACATTTTGTGATAATGCAACATGAGTATGAGTTATTTTGATTAAACAACAACAAATCTAAGTTTTATTGTTTAAAAATATAAAAACAAAACAAAAAAAATAATAAAAACCAAAGATGATGATGATGATGATGATGATGATGATTAACAAACAAAAAAAAAAAAAAAAAAAAAAAAAACAATTGAGCAAAAACAAAATCTAGTTAATTTGTATAATTAAACTCAAAGACAGCTTTCTGTCAATAGCATGAGTTTGACCAATAGCAAATTGGGGAATGTTTGGGAAACATGTGGCATAAAAATAAGCTATGTTTTTCTTTACACTTTTTTGTTTATCAGTAAAAACTTTTGTTTCTAAAGTGCATATTTGTTTCATCCACCTACAGACTTACAAAACAAAAGAAAAGAAACAAAAAACAGCCCAATCGAAAACAAACAAACAAAAATAAAGTAATTTAGTAAATACAAAAATGAAACATAACTATTATATTACTTTGTACTTTTAGATTACTTTGAGATTATAGACCAAAAACAAAATCATCTTATGGACAAAATTTACAAATATTTGTATACATTTAAAAGAAAACTATTTTGTTACAAATGTAGTCCACATAAAATGTAAATAATAATAATAATAAATGGTAAGTGGCTGTGGATAAAAGCATCTGCTAAATGCGTTAAATGTAAATATAAAGTCCTGCACCCATATATTGCATGCATGTTCTGCACTTACAGATATGCAGCATGGCCAATAGCATGTTAACATGCACAGCGAGTAACCGCAGTGAGCATTTGAACATCTCTGAATTAATTTGCTATATTTAGTGTGAGCTTGAAGTGCTCAATTAGAGGCGAAACTCGTCACAGAGCAACACGCTAATTATAGAGTGTATAAGGGCAGTCTCACATATATAACCTATTCAAAATACAGTAGAGAACGGAGTCCTGATTCTAATACTTTTACACAAATACACAACAATAAGTAGAAAGAGGGAAACATCCGTCACAAATGTTGCATGAAAGATGCTATGATAATTGCAAGGCTGGGTGGAGTTACATGTGACAGCTGAATGCAAATGCTGCTCTTCAGATTCACTGATGATTTATTTAAAGGGAATTTCCCTCTTTGACCTGTACAGACGTGACTCACAGTAAAAGCGTTCACCTATATGCCCTATACAACGTTCAAAGCTTAGATTTAACAATTACACATTTACAGTTAAAAGGTCAAAATGGCTGCAGATATAATTGGATCATTTCAGTGAAAGGTACCATTCTGATACATCGTCATTTTCATGTCCAAACCTAACTATAAAAAAAAAGTATAATTTTTTTATTTTTTTAAAAAAATTTAAATTAGGTGGTTAAGCAATAAAAACCAGAAAGATAGTGAGCTTTAAATTCTCCTTTGCACGATTCACCCACAATTGGCCTCTGGATTTGGACCTAAAATAATATGATTTCAGAAATGTATTTATTTATTTATTCCAGTGTGTTATGAGAAGACAAATAGTTCTCTCTCCTGAATCACTGCAGGGCCACCGATGTCCCATTTTCTTTTACTGACTTAAAGGGGAAAATTAAATAAAGTGAAACAAATAGTTTTTTTTGGGAGACCTCAGCCAACAAACCATAATTTCAGTCAATAAAACAGCTTCTGACATAAACATTTTTTTCCTATCCTGACATTTTTAAAGATTTTAGGTAATTAAAATTGTTTTAATCGTATTAAATTATATATATTTTTAATAAAAATGATAATAAACACACTTGCATTTACAAATTACATGCATAGTGATATATTTTTATTATAGCCATATATAGTGAAAATAACTGACATATTTTCCTAATACCAGTCTATCATCACAAACATATTTCTAATTCATAATTGATATGTATTATTCATACCAAAGGCAGACTGGCTTGATGGACGTGTCTGTGTGTTTGCTTCTTTGTTAGCAAGCGCCATCTCGTGGCTAATGTATGCACTACAAAAGCCCGTGACGTTATAGGCATATTCTTCTGGTTCTACATTATTTACATTTTCTAGGCCAGGTTCATGCACCTGATGAGGACACAACCGGGTCAACAAAACCATAAAGAGGGTCTGACCTGGATCAGCACGAGTGACACGCTTTAGCTCGTGTTTATTTCACCTGTTTGAAGCTTAGAGCGAGGTAAAACACAACAGCTGTATTATTCAAGCTCTCCTTTATTCTTTTTTTCTTTTTTTTTCTTTTGTTGTTAAGTTACATCTGCTTAAAATGAAATATGTATTAAGCGAATTGGAGAAAAACAGTGAAATGAAAGATAGTTTGATAACAGCCCTGTAGTGCAAAGTCATCTTTGCCCTTGTTTTGGGTGTTCCCGAACATAAAAAGCACTTACTTCCATTAAACATTCCAAACAATATAATTTAGATGCAATAAAGCTGTGCTTTGATACAGTTTCCACACACAAAAAAAATAAAATAATAAAAAACAGAAAATATCGCCTGTAAGGTCTTATTTTACAATACATTCAAAATGCAATTTGATAGACTAAAAATCAAATCATAAAGCAAAACCTTTACACATGTTAATAAACAATATCAATATGCACAGATTTCACACAAACAGCATCATTAGCCTATACAGAAAAATCCAAACCGAAACCTGAGGCAGAAACGTATGTTTTAATGGATCAGTCAGATCCTAACCCGAATTCTCCACACAAAAAAACTCTGATCTAACATTTAATGTACAATGAAACTCAAATGTAAAACAAGAAATCAAAAGCAATTTTTTTTTCAATCACTCCTTGACACTTGGTGTCAAACTACCTAAAAAACTCCACAACCCAAACAGCTCAAATCTCCACGCCCTCGGCATGTCCATTTCTCTCCCCCTCGGTGCTGGGTTTCTCTCCCTCTGCTGGAGGAGCCTCAGCAGTGCTGCTCTCCTTGGCTTCCTGATCGCTGCTCTGCTTGGCTTCCTGCTCGCTGCTCTCCTTGGCTTCCTGCTCGCTGCTCTCCTTGGCGTCCAGCTCGCTGCTCTCTGCGGCTTTGCTCTCTTCCGCCTCCTTCTGGTCAGCCCCGGAAGTGCTGTTGGGCTCGCTGAGAAGAGCCGTGGTTTCATTGATGACCTGCGCGGCGTCATTTGCAGGTGGCGTCTTTACAGCGCCGTTTTGCACTGGGAAAGCGCCCTCTAGAGCCGCGTAGAGGAACTGGTACTGCTCCTGTGAGGAGTTTAGAAGTATTTTAGCATTTTAACGTGAAACAAAAGAGTAATATATTTGTTCATGGATTGTATATGAACTTGTGTGTGGTATATATTTGCAAACAACACTTAATTTGGGTTAAAACATCGTTGAAGTCACCTTTTAAGTGCAAGATTTCACATTTGTGACTGTGGACCACAAAACTAGTCATAAGGGTCAATTTAGTGAAAATGAGATTTATATGACATCTGAAAGCTGAATAATAGGATGAGATACAAATATCTGAAAATCTGGAATCTTAGGATGAAAAAAATAAATAAATAGAAAAATAAATAAAAATAAATCTAAATATCGAGAAAATCATCTGTGAAGTCCAAATTAAGTACTTAGCAATTCATATTACTAATCAAAAAGTACATTTTGATATATTTACGGTAGGATATTTACAAGATATCTTCATGGACTTAATATCCCAAAGATTTTTGGCATAAAAGAAAAATCAATCATTTTGACCCATACACTGTATTGTTGGCTATTGCTACAAATATACCTGTGCAACTTATGACTGGTTTTGTAGTCCAGGGTCACATTTAGCAAACGTTAGCAAAGATATACAGTTTGAATAAGCCCATGCTAAAATATAAATAGTGTAAATCATAGAAAAAAATAACCAAGGGTCATAAAAGATCCTACAATAACAATGGAAATCCCAAACTAGTTTTTTTTTTCTTCCAAAATGGTACAGATCAGTATTTTAAGGAAAGTACAAGATGATTAAATTTTTCCACTCTTCTGTAAACATTAGTCAGGGTAGTGCCAAATGTAATTTTTTTTTGACAGGAATGAAAATGAGGATGTGAGGGATTTGTTCAGTCATTCAATGGATTGTACCTTTAAAAACAAACTGATTTGTCAGCCGACAAAATTTTAGTTCATGAAAACATCATAAAATAGTTTTTAAAGTTGTGGGTTGAGAAAAATATACATTATCCAGTGTGTGCCATTGTAAAGCTGTAAATTTAACCCCCACAGCCTTGTTTTCACCCGTGTTAAATTCAGTATAGCATCTAACCTGGCTAAGATATATTGTTTTTATAAACAAAGCAAGAACTTACGGTTGTTTCCACTATCCCCTGTCTCTCCTTGCGCAAGTTTTTGAACTCCCCAAGACTCCCACCATATTCTCTGTCCAGGGAGATTCCAAGAGGTTCCATAAGGCACAGAAGATTCCGGTACGTGACGATCCATTGCTGAAATGAACGTTTGCGGAAGTTTAAAATCCAACAGTCCATCCACCCATGTCCATCAGGAAAAAAAAACAAAACAACTGGTGTTGATGCACTTACTTGCAGTGCACCACCATGGGGATGTTCCGGTTCATTCTACTGTTGTCATAATTGCCGTTCTCTCTGATGACCCTTATCATCTCTATCAACTCCTGAGCATTCTCCGGAAGCTCTTGGCCTCTCCATTTCAGGAACTGGTACTGATCCACCTCCAAGACGTCTAACTACTGTAACACCATACAAAACCTAACCAAATTTCTGAAGATAATTACGTCAAAGATATCCATGCTGAGGAGAAGGACTCTGGTTACCTTTAAGGACTTTATTTCCAGACGCCGTCTCACATACGTTGGGAAGCTTTCTGTCTTTTTTACCTCAATTTCCATGTCTCCGAATGTTTTCTTTTCATCTCCCCAGTACTGACTGCTATAATCCTGAAACAATACAAAATAAATTTGGGCTTTAAAACTGGGCAGAGATCAGTCAATTGCTTTGTCTGTCTGTCTGTCTGTCTGTCTGTATCTATCTATCTATCTATCTATCTATCTATCTATCTATCTATCTATCTATCTATCTATCTATCTATCTATCTATCTATCTATCTATCTATCTATCTATCTATCTATCTATCACTGTCTGTCTGTCTATCTATCTGTCTGTCTGTCTGTCTGTCTGTCTGTCTGTCTATCTATCTATCTATCTGTCTGTCTGTCTGTCTGTCTGTCTGTCTATCTATCTATCTATCTATCTATCACTGTCTGTCTGTCTGTCTGTCTGTCTGTCTAACTATCTATCTATCTGTCTGTCTGTCTGTCTGTCTGTCTATCTATCTATCTATCTATCTATCTATCACTGTCTGTCTGTCTGTCTGTCTGTCTATCTATCTGTCTGTCTGTCTGTCTGTCTGTCTGTCTGTCTGTCTGTCTGTCTATCTATCTATCTATCTATCATCTGTCTGTCTGTCTGTCTGTCTGTCTGTCTGTCTGTCTGTCTGTCTGTCTGTCTATCTATCTATCTATCTATCTATCTATCTATCCATCTATCACTTCTCTGTCTGTCTGTCTGTCTGTCTATCTATCTATCACTGTCTGTCTGTCTGTCTATCTGTCTGTCTGTCTGTCTGTCTGTCTGTCTGTCTATCTATCTATCTATCTATCTGTCTGTCTGTCTGTCTGTCTGTCTGTCTGTCTGTCTGTCTATCTATCACTGTCTGTCTGTCTGTCTGTCTATCTATCTATCTATCTATCTATCACTGTCTGTCTGTCTGTCTGTCTGTCTGTCTGTCTGTCTGTCTATCTATCTATCTATCTATCTATCTATCACTGTCTGTCTGTCTGTCTGTCTGTCTGTCTATCTATCTATCTATCTATCTATCTATCTATCTATCTATCACTGTCTGTCTGTCTGTCTGTCTGTCTGTCTATCTATCTATCTATCTATCTATCTATCTATCACTGTCTGTCTGTCTGTCTGTCTGTCTGTCTGTCTGTCTATCTATCTATCTATCTGTCTATCTGTCTATCTATCTATCTGTCTATCTATCTATCTATCTATCTATCTATCTATCTATCTATCTATCTATCTATCTATCTATCTATCTATCTATCTATCTATGTCTGTCTATCAATCCTTCCATCTGTCAGTCTTCCCCGTTGTCTCTCTTGTTATCTGTCTTTCTGTTGTTTGATCTATCCGTCTGTGTATCTAGTTTTACTGCTTGTCTGTCTGCATGTCTATCTATCCCTCAATCTTCTGTCTGTCTGTTTATCCATCTCTCTCTCTGTGTGTGTTATTGTGGGAGGTCGTACATTGCCGTCTTCTTGGCAGTCTGTGAGCATGACCAGTGTTTTAGTTTGTTGCTGGTACAGCATGAGCAGGAACTCTCCCGTCGTGTTTGGTAAAGGTCCCTGTGCTGCGATCAGACTCTTTTGACACCAGTAGCCCTGTTGGAAAGCAATAACAAGCATATTTGATTCATATTTACATATTCTAATCTATTATACAATTTCTCATACACTCTAATAACTGTATTAAAAAAGAATGATATTTTAGATAATATAAATTCAAGAGAATCAGGTTTTGTACAGAAATGAATGAGGCGTTGATATATTCATTAGATTCTTCTTCCTCATCTGAAGAATAATCCTCCTCATCCTCAGGGTCACTGGTCTGGTTGCCCTCAATATCCAGTCTAAACATGACTCTATTAAAGTCATCTGGAACAGAAATGGTCACTGGTAACTCATCTAATGCTAACTAATAATGAAGAAGTAAATTTGTGTCTGTATATTATATATAGTTTTGTAACATGCATTTGAAACCAAGATCTGCAGATTAATAAAGTTGGTGTTGGTCACTGACATGGGATAACATCTGAGTAGCGGTTTTTCTTCTTGTTGTCCTCGCTGCTTCCCGTGTTAATCGTTCTCCATTTTTTAAATTTGGGCAGTTTCTTTATAAAGGAAAGCAATGGAAAAACATGCTGCATTAACAGTCCAGGACATGTCAGTGTCCTAATAACCAATCAGCTGAAAATCAAAGAGGGAGGACAAACCTGGAACTCCATTTCAAGCAAACTGGGGTCACTGCCATCTTTCTGTCTGAGGGTGTTGAGCACTGAGTGGAATTCAGACAGTGAGACCTCTGTCTCTCCAAACATGGTGTACTCAATCAGAGCAGTGTGGATCAGTATGTACTGGGCCTATCACAATCAACAACACACACAGTTAAATATGCATAAACACATCCAACAAATGTAAAATAAAGGGTGCTACAACAGAATTTAAAGTCAAAACTGTCCAAAGTTTTAAAGTGTAAAATGGTGCGATACACCAAATGTATGGCCAATAAATCAGTGAATAAAATCAAATCACCTCCACTTGAACCATGAGGCAACGCTGGCGACGTAGTTTTGCTACGTATCCATAGATATCCACTCTGCCCTCTGCTTCGAGAGATTCAATCATTGCATCAATGCCGATATATGTTCCTGTGCGGCCGACCCCTGCACTATAGAAGATACAACAACATTCACATTAAGTTTTATCCACTCCAAATGACCCTTTAGCCAATAAACTTTTTGATACCAAATGCACATAATAATCTCTACAGCCCTGTCTTACCTGCAGTGGATCACAATCGGGCCACTGAAGAAGTTCTTGAAGGAGTTGACTCTTCTCCTGAGCTTCAGAAGCAGGCTGGGGTCTCCAGGCACACCATGGTCAGGCCAGCTGATGAACTGGATATGAGTGACTTCTCTTTCTGAGGCCTTCTCTCGCTTCTGTACACACACACACACACACACACACACACACACACACACACACACACACACACACACACACACACACACACACACACACACACACACACACACACATTAGGTTAAAAGCGTCTGAATGAAGCACATAAGAATAAGCGGACCACACACACTTACATTGTTCAGGATCAGATGGCGTATGATATAATCAGGACAGTGTTGCTCAGATCGGATTTTCACCACAAAATCGTCAAAAATCTCAGTTTCTCTGTCCAGAGACGGCCAGTACTGAGCGCACTTGATCTGAGAGGACAAACAGCAACAGCGAGAGGAAATAATTAACAAATAACTAAAAAAAAAAAATTAACAAAAACATGAATAAATACTATAAAAAAATTCTACAACAACACTGGACCAAACACAACCTTGTTTCCTTCCTCACAACGGGTGACCATGACAATAATGGATGACTTTTGCTCCCAAACCATTTGCCAAAAGTCACAAACAGTCTCATCCTTGGGTCCTGAAAAACACGTCCAACAAAAAAAATCTAGATCTAGCTATTGTTTAAACTTCAAAAATTTTCACTTTTAATAACCTTAAGTGTTGATGTAAACAATTCTGCTGCATTTTGATGGTTATCAGGCAACAGTGATATAGAACGTTGGGTAAAAGTGTGCATTCATTGGCTGCTTTAAAAGTGGCTTAGCCAATCACAATTTAGAATCATAACCATCTGTTTAATAAGAGGATTTTTACCTTGGGCTGCAATGTATTTCTTTGGCTCTTGATATCCCTGTAAGGGTTAATGCATTACAGTACAATTGTTAACTAGTTAATAAATAAATAAATATAATTTAGCTTAAATATTAAGTATAATATTTAAATTGTATTTAAAAATTACCTCCATTAATTTGATAAATGAGCCATACCTCGATAAAGCTGGCATTGATGTAGTCGTCTTCTCCTCCAGCTGAGAGAGTAACCCGATTATAGTCATCTGCAAATTCATGCACAAAATGATCAACTCTCTGACTGAAATATGAAATCTACACAAGGCACTGTGGGTATACTGGAGTGATATTTACAAGGCAGAATGTCAACGTAGCGGTTCTTGGACTGGTTTTCCTGTTTCTTTGCTTCTTTGATGGTATAATTGGAGAAAATGCGGGGAATGCTCTGAGGAGAAGCAGAATCTGAATGTATTCCTCATTATATTAAAACAGTAAATGTAGCTTCTGCAGATTTATGGTATATTATAGAGAATCACCTGAAACTCGTCCATAAACAGACGGCTCTCATCAGCGATCTTGGTCTTGTAAGCCTCCACCAAACCGTCAGCATAGATGGGCTCAACCCTGCGCAGCGGTTCTGCTGGAGGACATGAAACATCAGATTCTGAAAGCAGTTTACTTTTGGAATGCACTGAATTGACTGATAGGAGAGAAAAACATACGTGTGAGAGGAATCTCTTCATCTTCAGCAGTCCTGTGGTGAGAAATCCCATCAGAAACAGATATTTGATGAACATTTACAGAAAACATTGTAATAACAAGAGTTCAGAGGGCAGCCGGGAGAAACTGTGACACTGACCGCTTTCTTTTGAGAAGGTAAATTTTGAAGAGCACGAAGAGGAGCGCCACTGATGTCACAATGATCAGAAACACCAAGAATCCAACAACAGCCTTGTCATTGTCTGAGGAAGGAAAATATTTTCAGGTTCAACTATGCTGAATAAACTTCTTACAGTATTTTTGTACATTTAAAGGTGCAATCAGCAATTGTTTCCTCAATAAAAAGTTTTGCACAAGGAAGTGAATATGTTTAAAATCATGTACACTCAGATGAAATAAGATGTAGTCATATAAGTTGCCTAACAATTTTTTCAATAATGTTGAGATCATTAATCAATGAGCTTGCTTCTCAATATTTAAATACTTGCCAGTTGTTTATGTTTGTTATTGACCATTGTAAAATGAAGAAATAAAACACTAAAAATTAAATTAAATACTAAATACTAAATTACTTACTGCACCTTTAAAGCACTTTGAGAAAGATGATACATTTACAGTAAGATGTAAAAACGATAGAACTTAATTTAAAGGGCAAACATCTCCTCTTTTTGTGCTGGAATGAGAAAAGGTTGTTCTTACATAAAGTATTAGCTTTATAAGTAATGAAAGCTGAATCTCCTTCTTTATTCACGGCTGTAATCTGAAATGAATAAATGTGAACTGTGAAACACTGTAATTCCAACCCATGTGACACTTTGGCTTTAATGAATGACAGATGCTCAAAGACATTAGGTGGGATTCAAATACCTTAACATCATATGTTGCAAGGTAGTAAAGATCTGAAAATGTAAAAAAGCATTTGTCCTCTGGACCTGCAGTGATAGTTTCTCCATTGTATGTGATTTCAGCTGTGAATGTTCCCTCTCCTCCATTCCAGACTAGATCTTTTTTCATTTTTTCACAATTTATTTCAAGAGAATTGTGTGAAGGGTGTATTATTTTAGGTACTTTAGTTTCTGGTTTGATACTGGGTTCTATCAAACAGAAAGAAACGAAACACATTTTAGACACAATGGCATATCTTTTACATACAATTAGCATTCAATTGCAACATTTATGAAAACTTCATCCAGAGTAAATTGATTAGATATTGTCTTTATTGATTGAAAAGATTAAATTATTACCAATACACATTATAGATAGAAAATGCATGGGGTAAAACAAAAAAAACAAAAAAAAACAACAAAAACAAGAATGAAAACAAACAAAAAAAAAAAAAAGAGAAAGAAAAAATAAAACTTACTGTCAGAAAGTGTTGCATTGTTACCAGTGTAAATTCTGTAATATTTTTGGTTGACTGTTCCAGTAATATTGCAGTCATATTTTTTATATGGCGTTAATCTTGTAATATTACAGACTGCACTAGTGCCACTGAGTTTTGTACAGTTCACACCTGAAAAGACAAACCATACCTGAATTAGATATTAAACATCTTTTACCTCTACTAATATCATAAAAGACCCTGGAGTACTATTACAGATAATGTGCAGATGATAATTTCAGTGATGCTGTATTGGTAAAACAACAGGAAAGTTTGAGCTCTTACGATCACTGCTTCCATCACTGCCACGGATTTTGCAACTGACTGAATAACTGTCCCATTTAATCCCTGAGCATTTATCTCCCTCGAGTGAATTCCAGGAGATTTTCAATGAGCTGTTGGATCTCTGCTGAAATTGCCCATTATTTCGCCAATCTGTAAGAAAGAAAAATAGAAATCACAAACAATTAAAAAAAAAATAAAAAATCTTCACAATAGACAATTTAACACAAGGCTCTCCAACTCAAAAAAAAAAAAAAAAAAAAAAAGTAGAGTGGTCTTATTTGGATTCCTCAGTCACACTTGTCAGTGTATTGGATAACATTAAATATCAGTATCAACTTTTGTTAAAATAAATAACATCTTTAAAATGTAAAAAACAAACAAAAGATAAAGAAAAAAACACTAAAATAATAATCTTTAGTTTAATGGATGCCTAGAAGTTTAAGTGAAGTCAAAATGATACAATAAGTTTCCTGATGAAAAGAACAGAGTTATTATATTATATTATATTATATTATACTATATTATATTATATTATATTATATTATATTATATAAATTCACTAATAAAACACAGTGGAATTGATACATTTTTGTGATAAATTAAAAGTACGAAACCAAATATGTTGTTATAATATAATGATAAAAACCTTTTCATTGTTTAATATTATATATTATATATTTTTAATATTATTATTAATATATAAATTAAATTAAATTATAAATATATAAATTATTCAATATATATATATATATATATAGATAGATAGATAGATAGATAGATAGATAGATATAGATAGATGATGGCTTCTATGTTTATGTTCAGTTAATACACTCCAAAAAAAAAATAATCTAACAATCTTAATAAAACTTCAACTAAAATAACCATTTTTTTCAGGCTTCTATGTTTATGTTCAGTTACTTCACTTTAATGACAATGAAAACAAACAAACAAACAAACAAAACTAAATTAATAAATAAGCACAAAAAAACTTTTCCAACTTAACAAATCAGCAACATACACACACACACACACACACACATATATATATATATATATATATATATATATATATATATATATATATATATATATATATATATGTGTGTGTGTGTGTGTGTGTGTGTGTGTGTGTGTGTGTACAGTTGAAGACAAAATTATTAAATTATTAGCCCCCTATTTTAACACAGTATTTCTTATTATATTTCCCAAGTGATGTTTAACAGAGCGAGGGAATTTTAACACAGTATTTCTTATTATATTTTTCATCTGGAGAAAGTTTATTTCAATTTAACTGGAATAAAATAATGATTTAAAAAAGAAATTGCTAAGGTCAATATTATTAGCCCTCTTAAGAAATGATGTGTTTGATTGGCTATAGAACAAGCCACTGTTGTTCAATGACTTGCATAACAAACCTAACTTGCCTTATTAACCTAATTAATAATCTAAGCCTTTAAATTACACTGTAATCTGATGATGAAGTAAAATAATATGTACTGTCATCATGGCAAAGATGACAAAAAAAAATAGTTTAGACTTGAGAAAATTAATTTATCAAAGCATTTTCAAGTGTCAAGAACAGCCTTGAGAAGTATGAAGAGACCCACACAGTGGAGAACAGTGGCAGGAAGTGAAAGATTAAAATTTTTTTGTAAAGAAATCTATAGAGAGAGGTTTCTAAAGACCCAAGAACAACTGCCAAGACACTAGTGAATGATTCAGTCAAGTCTGGGTCTGGGATTGATATCTCAACGAAGACGGACACTAGAGGCTCGGACAGGAATAGACTGCGTGGATGCAGACCAAGAAAAACACCTCTTCTGAAGAAGAGACACCTCCAAGCTAGACTGAAGTTTGAAGGACAACTTGGAGAAAAACTATACATACTGGAAACATGTCCTCTGGTCAGAAGAGACAAAAGTTGAGCTTTTTGGTCATAGAGATGTTGCCTATGTTTGGAGTAAGAAGCGACAGATGCTCAACCCAAAGAACACCGTCTCCAGAGTGAAACATGGAAGGGGGAGTGTAATGCTGTGGGGATATTTCAGTGCATTTGGAACTGGGAATCATGTCAGAGATGAATCTCATCTGTCCATCTTTCATAACATATATTATTTTTTGATAGTTATCATGACATTACTGGTAAATATTCTCAGGTGTGCAGGAGAAAAAAAAGGAAGAGCTCTGAATCAGTGCCATCTGTTTTTTGAAATGAACTCACCACATTTTATTTGAAAGGACAGCTCATTACTCTTGATGTGTTGTTTCTCGTAAGGATATTCTCCAGTGCAGTTGTACTCTGTGTCTGGTAATAATGACACTGGGGTATTTAAATCATGAATTGTGCTGCTTTCTGATAAATAAAGAAGAGAAAATTCATTCATCATCTGTTTGTCTGTTTAATCATCAATGTAAACATAGTATGATTACAATAAAAAAAATAAAATAAAAATAAAAATCAGAATTCACAGTGCCATCGAAACATTTCCAGTACTTACTGTTCTCATTATTGGTGCAATTGATGATAAGCGTAGCATTACATCGTGCTGGTTTATTCATCCATTCAAACTGAGAGGGAATAGTTTCGTTGAAGTTTATGAGAGGCTTGACTGAAATGTAAACATTCAGATGATAAAAAAAAATAAATAAAAACAGATCAAACTTTTCAAATCACATCACAAACACGTCAGCAACAAACAGGAAAAAAGACAATGAATTTGAATTAAGGCAGCAAACTAAATGTAGAATTAAGTTTGTTTTAATTTTGTTATGATACACAAAATATGTTGTGTACTTGTATGCAAAGAAACAGATATTAATACAGAAATGTACAATGTCTATCATTATATTTAATACAGTCATTTTGCAATTAATGCCATTAAAATTCCAATTGGGAACATTCCTGTGTGTTGTGACCAATTCAAATTCACACTCATGAACTGAAAAACAGTCAGTTCAACAGCATGAATGTGAGTTTGCTTAAACATTCAACATTATTCTACAGACATTTATGTTTAAACAGCAGTAAAAATTAAACAGAATAATGATACATCTGTTTAGTTTATTAAATACCAACCTGGGGGCAGATCAACATTCATTGTGTAGGTACATGTGTCCAGTACAACGGTGTGTGTGGAGGAAACGCAAGAGTTTTGCTCCGTTATATTAACACATTCAGTCAGATTCCATTGAATACCAGTGAATACTCCGTTCAAACACACTTTATTATCTGTCACGCTTGACACAACAGTTTTTGGAACAGTTTCTCCATTTTCTGTACAAGAAATAAGAGACAAATATAAATAGATATTATTCACAATATCTATTCAGCAACATAATACAAATACACAGTTCAAAAACCTGACATATAAGAATTGTTATTGCTCTCTATGCTGTCAAAATAAATAATACAAAGCCCCCAAAGAGTATTTGGAGACTTAAAAATCACATTTAAAAATGACTAGCATTGCATTATATAACAAAATATCAATCTGATAAGTGTAAACAAACTAGACAATTTTAACTGTGAGGTCACTGTAAAATATGTCCCATCTGAGTCTATTTCAGTATGTTTTAATTCATGCAGAAATCTTCTTTTTCACACTTACTACTGGAAGTAAAGGTGTTGTTTCCACTGAGTTTACAGTCATCCACACTGACGGTGTACACAGTGCATGGTTTTAACCATTCAAATGGAATTTCAAAGGCAGTTTGGTTAGATATTTGCTCAGCACGGATCTCATTGTGCTTATCCTTTATACTGATTGTGTAATTCTGGTTCTTAGAGCCGTTGATATTCACCACATGAGCTTCTTTTTCTTTCATACTCTTCAAAACGCTGTACTGACCTGTGTGTAAGTGCATATGAACATTCACAAATTCATAAGAAGTAAACTGTGTCTTGATCAACACAATTAAAGTTGACTTCACACAACAGGCGCAATATAAACAAATACTCACATGGGCTTCCTGTGGTATCTGAGAAAAGCACATATTTAAATGTTAATCATCATAAATCAAGCAATTTTGTCTCAATAAACATCAATCATTTGTTCAGAGAACACAAACAGTGTGGAGTTACCCGTGATGCTGGTGAATGTGTGTAAGGTTGAGGGTGGTTGCGTGGAGGTGAGAGGTGTGATGGTAGTGATTGGAGGAGAGGTGATGGTGTCATTACTTGTTCTTGGTTGAGTTTCTAGTTGACAATAAAAGAGTTAAAACTGACTGACCAGGCTACAGATGTACTGCAAAGTTCAATTAATGCAGAAATAATGCATTTCAAGAAGCAAATCGTTACCTTGATCTGGTGATAGTGGGGTTTGTGTAGGAGTGTGTGAGGGTGAGGGGCCTGTTTCTAAAGGAAATGCAAGTTCATGAGCATCACTTTATGTAATTCACAAATATATTAAATATTGTACTAGTATTAGCCATGGTAAATTACACAATTACAAATTTGCACTAAATTGAAGCTGCACAACCTTTGATGTCAACAATAACATTTACAGGAGGTATAACTTGAAAAACTGTGTGATACTAGTGAAATATTTTTAATGTTTAAATACAAATATATAAATATGTAACAAATTAACTTTAAAATTTACAATATAATTATCAACATAATAATTAACATAATTCATGGTACACTTTATATTTTTGTAAAAATAATTTATAAAATGTGAAAACAAACTATAAATACTAAATTTCTACAAATTTGTCATGTGTTTTTAAATGAGACTGTAAAAAGATTTAGTTCAGTACAGAATAAATGATTGTTGGAAGACTACTATATATTCACCTACAAGCTTCATTACCTGACTGTGTGCTGGAAATGTTTTGTGGTGCAGAGAATAGTTACAAAAAAGTAACCATAGATGTATATATATTTTTTATTCTGACAAATGGTGTAATAAAATATCACCAGGAACGTCTATTTATACATGTATGAGTACAAAGGGTCCAGTCTGATTTCATGTTCATGTCTTTAAATGTTGCAACTGAAGAAAATAATATTGTAAAAATGTAAATAAGTCTGCAAAAGGTATTAACATTATTATTATTACAGGTATTAACATATTATTTTAACAAAGGATAAAGTTTTCTTTCTGATTAACAAAAATGTTTAATATTATTAACAATATTGCGGTCTAAAACAGTTCTAGGAACAATTTTCTGAGTTAATCACTATACCATACAAGTAGTTGCACAAATGGATTATTGCAGCTAAACATAAAAACAGTTTGTGTGACTATAAGGAAATGAACAGTAATCTAAAAAAAAAAAAAAATGCAGATCGGCACACAGGTGTGAGGGACTCTATCTAAACGAAATATATAAAGCTCTTACACTATAACTCATGTGTCAGTTATCACATCTCTCTATGTGTCATAGGTTGTCTAAAATGTGAAATTGTTTGTTTGGATCTCTCTCATTTCGTTAACGAAGAAGACGACGAAAAATATTCATTAACGAACATTTTTTTCTGTGACTAAGATGAGACACTGACGAGCTAAAAATATCTGATGACGAAATTATAACGAAATTTATGCCGCGTCTTAGTTAACTAGACGAGACTGGACTATAATGTTATTTGAGGACTACTGAACATTCAAAATGCATCCTAAGGCTATTGTCCTTCAAAATGTGCGTCCCTGTCATTGGATTGCGATCGGATAAGGGCCGTTCGCATAGGCTAATAAAACGCGAACTAGCGATCTGAAACAATGGCCGTGCATATGCTCCACTTCCTCAGCACGCGATCAGTTCTCAGCGCTCAAATACACACACAGCAGTCCAAATGTTTATCGTGTAGAGTATCTCACGTAAATACAGTAGGTTATGGATTAAGTGAACGTGAACAGGTGGGTGAAAACTGAATGTGTGTCAGTATTTCATGCATGCCTTCCGTCTTAAAAGGACAGCATTCCAAATTAAATACCTAGGCTATCTGTCATTAATGTTAACCAACAAAAGATGTTAAATAAATGTATACATGTTAAGTAAAACCTACTGTAACTGAAAAATGAGTTTAATTTGTATCTCTATTGTATTTGTTTTATTGTGCTTCTTTTTTTAATATATATATATATATATATATATATATATATATATATATATATATAGCCTCTAAATGCCATCTGAAATTTTCTTCTAGAATATATATATATGAAGAGTTCAGATGCAAAAGCCTCTAAATGCCATCTGAAATTTTCTTCTAGAATGATCATTTTTATCAAGCTCGTATATTTAAGTTCAGTAATTTCACTTAAATGACAATTAATAGGTAATTTTCATTGTCATTTAAAAATACTGCAGACTTTCTTATAACTTAATAACTTAATAATTTGTCTTTATTTAATGTAATTTAATGCATTGTTCATAGAGTAGATCTTTTCCAGATACTTCACTAACAGGAAGTCTTCTGATTATTAGATGACTGCAGTCTTGTGATGATAAGAGATACACATATGATCCCTTTTCACAGGCTGTAATAATACACACACACACACACACACACACACACACACACACACACACACACACACACACACACACACACACACACACACACACACACACACACACACACACATAAAGCTAAAGGAATGACAGAAAAGTGTTTAAAAAGTATCTTAAATCTTATAAATAAATAGATACATCGTAATATTTTAAGGGTTAGTCTGTGTTCCTATAAAACACAGGTTTCATCAGGTTTGCATTCGATTTACAGTCCTACTAGTCATCTACTATCAAGATCAGTCTTGTAATACTTTCAATTCCAATGTATTTACTCATGTTACTCATATATATATAATTTTATTTTTTCCTTTGTATTTGAGAGATTGTGTATGAGAGTAATAATGCAGGAGTGTGAGTTTGATGTCAGCTTTATCTTTGGTGGTGTTATCTGCAGGTGTGTTTGGTGATGTGGTGAGAGGGGAGAGATTTGACTGAGGGACTGTCACGATCATGAAACAAAATATAAGCTTATCAAGTTACTAATAATTAGTAATTAATATTAAACAAAATTTTATGAGAATTACCATTAGCAATGTTTGATTACAGATGAATTGGCACCAAAATATACAACTATGAATTAAAACTATTGGATATTTGTGAGATATTTTTTAATATTTAAATATACTGTATTAAACTATGTTTACCTCCAAAATATGTTTATTTTTATTATAGAAACTTGCCTAAAGCTTTTTTAATATGAAAACACACACACAAACACACACACACACACACACACACACACACACACACACACACACACACACACACACACACACACACACACACACATCAGTCATCGAATGTACTCAGTAGTACGCAGCAGGGCATGATGGGAAGCTGGAGGTCAGAATGTGAGAGATTGTGTGTGAGAGTAATAATGCAGGAGTGTGAGTTTGATGTAAGCTTTACCTTTAGTGATATTTGTGTTTGGTGAAGTGGTGAGAGTGGAGTCTGTCTGATTGCCTATAATGATGGATTGACAGCATGTAACAATATTTAAGCATGTCAAGTTAATACTGTATACTTTCTGTTCCATATGTTTAATCAGGAACAGCATAGAAACAGAGCAACACTTACCTGCATCACAGTGTGAGATAAAAAAAAAAAAAAAAAAAAAACATATTAATTACCTTCATCAGAATTACATAATCCAACTCAACTTTTAATAATTTAATTATTTCTAAGATTTAACAGAATGAACAGCTTTTGTGCTAAAAGGAAGTGTTTTCTCCTGCTTTTTAAAAGACTTTGCTCTCCTAACTATACATGATTATGTGACTAAATTCATTTTATTATTGCCATTTAGAAACAGTTGAAACATGCTAAGTATTGTAACAGTTTTTTTCAAAAATAGACTAAAGCAATGGAAGAAGTAATGATGCTGCAATCAGTGAAGCTCATTTATTTTGTCCAGACCTCTTTGTGAAGTTACTAAAATATAAAATAAAACTTCAGTTTTATTTCATAAAATATGACTTGAATGCAATTTTTATATCATGCAAATGTTTTCAGAAATGAATATGCATGATAGCTGGAAGATGACCTACATCTATTCACCAAGTTACAAGTACAGGCTGCTGCCCATTGAATGTTCTAACTCTTCTTCTACAAACAACAGCAACAACAATAAATTTAAATAAAAAATCAAAAATTCTACATTTCTTAAAATACGAAAAAAATTAAAAAAAAAATAAAAATCGTAAATAAAAAAAAAACAACAACAACAACAACAACAACATTAAATACAATGTTAAAATATATGGCTGTTTCTCAATTCCAAGAACGCAAAGAACGGACTTGTGTTATAGGAAGATAAAACTTAAAATATTAGATAATCCAACAATTGCAGAAAAACACTGGAAATTTATAAAATGGCCAATTGCACCCAAAGTAAAAGAAATGCAATTTAAAATTCTTAACAACTACTATCCATCTGCAGAGACACTGAGGGGTAGATTTGGTTTTGAAGTTGACCCTTGCGACTTTTGTCATGAAAACCCAGAACGAACAGAGCATTTATTCTTCCTTTGCTCAGTTTGTAGTAGGTTTTGGCAAAATGTCCATAGCTGGTTAAATAATAAAATTAGTGAACTTGAACAATTTACAATAGAAGATATTCTTATTTATAATTCTAAACTGACGAGGGATCTTTCACTTTTGATTAACCTTATCATCATTATGGGTAAATACCACATTCACAAAAATAAATGGAAAAAACAATTGCCAAATGTAAACTGTTTTAAAAATGAATTTTGTATGTTATTATCCTCCTTGAACCTTGTAAAAAATTCTAAACAAACTGTAGAAGCCATTTGTTATGCTGCTGAAATGTTTTTATATAATAAATGGGTAATCTAATTCTTAGAATAAAGAGAAAATGTATCAGTTGACATTCTCAGCCAATGAGCATGAAGCTGTGTCGTCAGTCAGTCGTTTCCCATCATGCTTTTGAATAGCGCAGTCGGTGGAGAGCAACTGCGCTCGACTGCTCAATCCGACACAGCCGCCTCGCTGTCGCGAGAGTTTTTTGGCACACGTCAGCATGACATCAGAGCAAGGCGGGCGTAACCGGCATGGCATGCAAACCTTCATGCATCTCGCGCTGATCACCGGTGATCGGTTCTGTGCAGATTTTGCTCATCTCAAACAAGCCTATTTACTCACCCTAGTTGCAGTTAAGCGTCATAAAAAGATGATAAAAGTTCATAGTTAAAAAAGAAAAAAAGAAAAAAGAACGGACTTGTGTTCTCGTGGAGACCGGTCTTGCTAAGCTTCCTTGGAAGAACGAACTCGGAAGGACGCGAGAACACAGAACGCACCCTTATGAGTATTGAGATGTGCTGCGTTCTTGCTTAACTGACCGCATAGTCACAGCATAACCAGCGGCCAATAAACCATAAATATAACATGACATTACAAACAAATAACTTATTAATCATAACTTATTAGTCATAGCTTATTAAAACATTTCGTACTATTATAGATAATATTTACATACAATATCATTGTATATCGGTTTATTTTACAGCGTTATATGTTTAACTATGACTATGTTATGATTCATTTTAATATGCCAATAAAAATACTGCAGACTTTCTTATAACTTAATAACTTAATAATTTGTCTTTATTTAATGTAATTTAATGCATTGTTCATAGAGTAGATCTTTTCCAGATACTTCACTAACAGGAAGTCTTCTGATTATTAGTGACTGCAGTCTTGTGATGATAAGAGATACACATATGATCCCTTTTCACAGGCTGTAATAATACACACACACACACACACACACACACACACACACACACACACACACACACACACACACACACACACACACACACACACACACACATAAAGCTAAAGGAATGACAGTAAAGTGTTTAAAAAGTGTTTTATCTTTAATCTTGTAATAGATACATCGTAATATTTTAAGGTTTAGTCTGTGTTCCTATAAAACACAGGTTTCATCAGGTTTGCATTTGATTTACAGTCCTACTAGTCATCTACTATCAAGATCAGTCTTGTAATACTTTCAATTCCAATGTATTTACTCATGTTACTCATATATATATAATTTTATTTTTTCCTTTGTATTTGCTACCTGGCCTTGACATCATACCAATTCTTTTCAGAAGCAATCCAGAAATTTGGCATACTGTCAAGGCAAGTACAGTGAAGAAAAAAAATTTGAATTTTTTTTTCTGGAAATGTATTGCATTTTTTTTTCTTTAAATCAG